>NC_091979.1:318879830-318961545 GCF_044704955.1 Pristiophorus japonicus
CATGAGGAGCTGTGCACACTGATTCGGGAGCATCTTAACCCAAGGGAGAGCGTGCTGATGGCGAGGTATCGGTTCTAAACGTGCCAGCGATCTGAAGGTCAGGAAATGGCGAGCTATGTCGCCGAGCTAAGGCGACGTGCAGGACAATGTGAGTTTGATGGCTATCTGGAGCAAATGCTCGGAGACTTTTTTGTACTGGGCATTGGCCATTCGACCATCCTATGAAAACTTTTGATTGTAGAGACACCGACCCTCAGTAAGGCCATTGCGATAGCACAGGCGTTTATGTCCACCAGTGATAACACCAAACAAATCTCTCAGCACACAAGTGCTAGCAATGTTCATAAATTAACTGGAACTGTGTTTGCAATCAGAAATGTACAGGGCAGAACCCATGAGTCTGCAACTGCCAGCAGGCCTCAGGTGACCCAGATGACTCAGAGTCCCCAACAAAGGATGAATGCAAGGCAATTCACACCTTGTTGGCATTGTGGAGGCTTCCATTCAGCCTATTCATGCCGCTTCAAAGGGTATGTTTGCAAGAGCTGAGGAACAATGGGGCACCTCCAACGAGCTTACAGATGAGCTGCAAGCTCTGCAGAACCTGCTAACCACCAAATGGCAGAAGAAGATCGGTCCATGATGGATCAAAGCTGAAGTACACACATTTTCGACAAAATATCCACCTATAATGCTAAACGTAAAATTGAATGGCTTGCCCGTAGCCATGGAACTGGACACTGGCGCTAGCCAATCCATCATGAGTAAAAAGATGTTTGAGAGACTGTGGTGCAACAAAGCATTCAGACCAGCCCTGAGCCGCATCCACACGAAACTGAGAACGTACACCCAAGAGCTCATCACTGTCCTGGGCAGTGCCATGGTCAAGGTCACCTACGAGGGCACGGTGCACGAACTGCCACTCTGGATTGTCCCGGGCGATGGCCCCACACTGCTTGGAAGGAGCTGACTGGGCAAAATCCGCTGGAACTGGGATGACATCCAAGTGCTGTCACATGTCGATGAGGCCTCATGTACTCAGGTTCTTAACAAACTTCCTTCCCTTTTTGAGCCAGGCATTGGAAACTTTTCCGGGGCGAAGGTGCGGAGCCACTTGGTCCCAGAGGCACGACCCATTCACCACAAGGTGCGAGCGGTACCTCACATGATGAGGGAGAGAGTGGAAATCGAGCTGGACAGGCTGCAACGCGAGGCCATCATCTCCCCAGTGGAATTCAGCGAGTGGGCCAGCCCGATTGTTCCAGTACTCAAAAGTGATGGCATGGTCAGGATTTGCGACGATTATAAAGTAACTATTAATCGTTTCTCGTTACAGGACCAATATCTGCTACCTAAGACAGACGACCTATTTGCGACGCTGGCAGGAGGCAAGACATTCACCAAGCTCGACCTGACTTCGATCTACATGACGCAAGAGCTGGAGGAGTCTTCGAAGGGCCTCACCTGCATCAACACGCACAAGGGACTGTTCATCTACAACAGATGCACGTTTGGAATTCGGTCGGCTGCAGAGAAACATGGAGAGCCTACTCAAGAGGGTATCACACACGATGGTCTTTCACGACGACATATTGGTCACGGGTCGGGACACCGCCGAGCACCTACAAAGCCTGGAGGAGGTCCTCCAGCGACTGGATCGCGTAGGACTGCGGCTGAAGAGGTCGAAATGCGTCTTCATGGCAACAGAAGTGGAGTTTTTGGGGAGAAATATCGCGGCGGACGGCATTCGGCCCACAGACGCCAAGACAGAGGCTATCAGGAACGCACCCAGGCCACACAACGTCATGGAGCTGCGGTCGTTCATGGGACTCCTCAACTATTTTGGTAAATTCCTACCGGGGTTAAGCACCCATTTAGAGTCCCCACCCATGTGTTATTGCACAAAGGTGAGAACTGGGTATGGGGAAAAATACCAAGTAAATGCTTTTGAGAAAGCCAGAAACATTTTATGCTCCAACAAGCTGCTTGTAATGTATAACCCGTGTAAAAGACTTGTGCTAGCATGTGACGCGTCGTTGTACGGAGTTAGGTGTGTATTACAACAAGCTAATGTTGCGGGGAAGTTGCAACCTGTCGCCTATCCTTCCAGGAGCTTGTCTAAGGTCGAGAGGGCCTACAGCATGATTGAGAAAGAGGCATTAGTGTGTGTATTCGGGGTAAAGAAAATGCATCAGTACCTGTATGGCCTCAAATCTGAGCTGGAAACCGATCACAAGCCCCTCACATCACTGTTTGCTGAAAACAAGGGGATAAATACTAATTCCTCAGCCCGCATACAAAGGTGTGCACTCTTGCTATCAAGGTATAATTATACCATCCGCCACAGGCCAGGCACTGAGAACTGTGCGGATGCTCTCCGTGGGCTACCATTGCCCACCGCGGGGGTGGAAATGGCGCAGCCTGCAAACTTGTTGATGATGGTGCAGCCTGCAGACTTGTTGATGGTCATGGAAGCATTTTGAAAATGATAAATCACCTGTCACGGCCCACCAGATTTGGATTTGGACTTGGACCAGCAAAGATCTTCTGCTGTCCCGAGTAAAAAAACTGTGTACTGCATGGGAGCTGGGCCAACATCCCCGTTGAAATGCAAGAGCCAATCAAGCCGTTCCAGCGGCGAAAGGATGAGCTGTCCATTCAGGCAGATTGCCTGTTGTTGGGTAACCGCGTAGTGCTACCCAAAAAGGGCAGGGAGACGTTCATCTCGGATCTCCACAGCACACATCCGGCTGTAGCAATGATGAAAGCGATAGCCAGATCCCACGTGTGGTGGCCTGGTAGCGACTCTGACTTAGAGTCCTGTGTACGGCAATGCAGCGTATGTGCTCAGTTGAGCAATGCGCCCAGAGAGGCACCGCTAAGTTTGTGGTCCTGGCCATCCATACCATGGACGAGAATCCATGTCGACTATGCGGGCCCGTTTCTCGGTAAAATGTTCCTGGTGGTGGATGCTTTTTCAAAATGGATTGAATGTGAAATAATGTCGGGAAGCACCGCCACCGCCACCATTGAAAGCCTGAGGGCCATGTTTGTCACCCACGGCCTACCTGACATACTGGTCAGTGACAACGGGCCATGTTTCACCAGTGCCGAATTTAAAGAATTCGTGACCCGCAATGGGATCAAACATGTCACCTCGGCCCTGTTTAAACCAGCCTCCAATGGGCAGGCAGAGAGGCAGTACAAACCATCAAACAGAGCCTTAAACGACAGAAAGCGCACTCCAAACCCACGTGTCCCGAGTACTGCTCAGCTACCGCGCGAGACCCCACTCGCTCACAGTTGTGCCCCCGGCTGAGCTACTCATGAAAAGGACACTTAAAACCAGACTCTCGCTGGTTCACCCCAACCTGCATGATCAGGTAGAGAGCAGGCGGCAGCAACAAAATGTAAACGATGGTCGTGCCACTGTGTCATGGGAAATTGATCTGACTGACCCTGTGTATGTGCTAATCTATGGACATGGTCCCAAGTGGATCGCGGGCAGGGTGATAGCTAAAGAAGGGAATAGGGTGTTTGTAGTCAAACTAAACAGTGGACAAATTTGCAGAAAACACCTGGACCAAACGAGGCTGCGGTTCACAGACTGCCCTGTACAACTCACAGCAGACACCACCTTTATCGAGCCCACAACACACACCCAAAGGATCAACGTCACCACCAGGAAATTGAACCCATCACGTCCAACAACCCAGCAAGGCCAGGCTCACCCAGCAGCCCTGCAGGACCAACAACACGCCAGCCCAGCGAGGGCACAGCCAACACACCAGAACAGACATTTGTACTGACGTGGTCCACCAGGGAAATAAAGACTCCTGACCGCCTCGCCTTGTAAATAGTTTTCACTTTGACTTTGGGGGTGGGGGGAGTGATGTTGTGTATCTGTAAAGCATGTACTCCCATGTTCTGCCACTAGGGAGCTCATCCCCTGAAGTCCCAAGGGATCCCAGCATCCCTTGGGAGCACTGTATATAAGCCGGCCTCTAAGGCCTGTTCCTCACTCTGGAGTATCTTATTAAAGACTGAGGTCATTGTTAATTTAACCTCCCTGTGCGCAGCCACATCTGTGTTAGGAACACAATACAAACGGTTCCACAAACTTACACGGAGCCAGTGGAAATTAATCAGCAACTGACCTGAGAGTGGTTGATGATCCCTTTAAATATCACTGGTCGGGTGTCCTTTCAGCTGCTGAACCCTGTTCAGCTGTGCGAGGGTAACACAGGGCGTTTCCTGCACCATTGAGGATGAAAATAGCAGTTCTGGTGTCAAACTATCATTGCACGCTGACTGAGGTCACGATGTTCCCAATCTACATAATCTGGCACACGCTCCAAGCGCCGACACTAACGTCCTCAGAAAGATGGTGTCCAGCACGGCCTGCACCAGAATTGTGCGAGCACGGCGCGGATGCTGTTTTGACCCAAAAAGGCACCTGTAGCGCCCAAACAACAGGTGCTACGCAATCGAATTTTTAGTCCCAGGTGTCTGTTTAGTACCTCCAGGCGTTCAAATTGTGGTAATCACCAATTAGGACTAAAATTGTATGCTAAATCCAGACTTTCAAACAGGCGGGTCTTATTAGCACTGCTCCATTTCGCACCTGTTTTCAACCATTTGGTTCTTTGTTACGTTTTATAGATTTAGTTTCTATTCACATTCAGACAATGATTTAAGCAATAACTGACTGAACAGGATAAACGAGCTGGAAAACGACACATCAACACACTTCTCGATCAACTCTCCATTGGAAGTACAGTTGGAGCTGAAGAGGGAATTCAATGCATTGTCCATCGATCAGCACTATGAGGTAACGGTCATTGGAATTCCTCCTTTATTTAAATTTACGTGTAGACTATTGAACAAGGAACTAGTTTTCAGAAATAAAGTAGCTTACATTACAAAGCAGTTGAAATGCAGAGAGCTGGGATTAGTGGCTCACAGTGAGACACACAGATAAGGGAACACTGCTGCACCAAGACTGGTGATAGTCAGTAAACATGAGGCAAAAGGCAGACCTGTTCATAGGATTATATTCAGTAATAATTCAAATTAAAATTAAAATTGGTTTCTGTTCAGAATTCATAGAAAGTACAAAGTTAATCTTGAATATTATACTGTGGTGGAAAGGTGTATTCTGTAAGTGCCCTCAGGTCATATCCAGAGTTTGAAGAAAGAAAGTTTCACTTTGTGTTCCATGAGAATCTAGAAGGGATCTACTAATGTAAAATAGTGATTTCCAGCACTTTCATATATCCAAACTAAAGCAACCTGAACTATAAAGCAAAGGGAGAGTACAGCATGGACTGGGATGGGGGATGGACACAGCATGAAATGCAGGAGGAGAGTGCCAGCTTAAAGTGTGTAGGAGAAGGAAAAGTGCTGACTTACATTGAGAATGGGGGCGGGGGAGAAGAGTGCTGACATGAACTGGGGGAAAGGACAGGTGCAGCAGTTTGAACGGAGCAGCAAAGGGAGGAAAGCCACCATGAACTGGGGCAGGGGTAAGAATGACAGCTTGGATTGTGGGGGGAGGGAGACGAGAGCCAACAGGAACAAGAGGCCGGCGGAGTAGAGTGCAAGGAGAAGCTGGGATGGCTGGGGGATGAAGTGTATCGACGTGAGTTTAACAGCAAGGAAGAAAGAATTTGTATTGATGTAACACCTTATCACACCTCTCAGAAATGTCCCAAAGTGCTTCACATTCAGTGAATTATTTTGCAGTGCAGTCACTGTTGTTTTGTCGGGAAATGTGATGGCTCAGTTTGCACAACAACAACAACTGGCATTTATATAGCGCCTTTAAACATCCCAAGGCTCTTCACAGTAAATTAATCAGACAACAATTGACACCGAGGCAAAGGTGGAGATATTTAGAAGGCTGACAAAAAGCTTATTCAAAGAGAGAGGTTTTATGGAGAGTCTTAAAGTGGGATAGTGAGGTGGCGAAGTTTAGCTGAAGCCATGGCCAACATTGGTGTGTTAGGTGGAGGATGGACACGAGCCCAAGTTGGAGGAATGCAGAATTCGCGGAGGATATGGTATTGGTGGTTTTGCTTGAGGGAAGAATATTGGAAAATACATCTCCTTGCTTTTCTTCAAATAGTGCCATTGAATCTCTAAGGTCCACCTGAACCACTTGAACAGGCAGATACTGCCTTGGCTTAAAATCTCACCTGTATGGTGAAAGATTTTCAGCAGGATAAGAGTCAGTTCATGAAACATGGTCTTTCAGAATCCTTTGTGTTGGAACTTCTTTTTTGCTTTAAGGGTAGGATTACAGAGGATTACATAGCATACACAGCACAAAAACAGGCCATTCGGCCCAACCATGCTGGTTTATGCTCCACTCGAGCATCCTCCTCTCTTTCCTCAGCTAATTCTATCTGCATAACCCTCTAATCCCTTCTCCCTCATTTGCTTACCGGGTCTCCCCTTAAATGCATCTATAGTATTTGCTTCAACCAGTCCCTATGGTAGCGAGTTCCACATTCTCACCGCTCTCTGGGTAAAGAAGTTTCTGCTGAATTCCCTATTTGATTTCTTGGTGTCTATCTTATACTGATGGCCTCTCGTTTTGCTCTTTCGCAAAACAGGAAATATTCTCTCTGTAAGCACTCTTATCAAAACCTTTCAGAATTTTAAAGAACTTCAATTGAATGTTGGAGTTGGAATGACCTGGCTCACAGACAGCAGGGTCCATGAGGACCAGGTTGGCGTTCCTGTTCAGTGGAGAGTTACCTGGACTGCCAATGTGAGACGGAGAGCATTTTAGAATTAGCTCTGATCTTTTTAGTGAGGAGCTCCCATTTCAGAATGGAATACATGAATGAGAAGGAGATGTAATGGGTGAACCAACAGGCAGCCTCAGAACTTCAATCAATGTTCCTGTTCATATCATTGGGAGTGGGAGTGTTTGAGGTGATGCTGCACATTGGGTGAGAAGACTAAATGTCCAGGAGCTGGTACATCAGCGAGCATGAAGGAGACCAGTGTAAGTACAGCTAAGATTTGCAGTCATACCGTTGCCTTTTGCAGTGGTTTTAGCAGAGGTCACCTTTGTGTGACCAGAGATTTCATGGTCAGTGGGTCCAGGAGTCGGGAGAAGGCTTTAGTTAAAGAAACCGGAGAGAGGGGAGGGCGTGACACAGCCAGTCTGAGACGGGTTTTGATGAATTTTGTTCTCTTGCAGCAACACACAGAAGGATTTGTTGAAAGTGAAGCTCGATCAGCTTCAATGTCACTTCACATGGGGCCCACAGAAAGAAAACATTGACTTGGACAACATGAAGTATAGATTACAAGATTCAATACAGGCTGGTGTGAAATATCAGGCCAGGTCTTACAACCACCTCGCTTTTGTAAACTGTCTGCAAGGCAACTGTGAAGAGGCAATTCAAAACTTAAAGGAAGCTGAAAAGATTCTGAGGGAGAACCATGAACATGAATTTGAAAGAAGAAGCATCATCACCTATGGAAACTATGCCTGGGTATATTATCACATGGGCCAACTGACAGAGGCCCAGTCCTACCTCGACAAGCTGGAGATGATCTGTAAACAATTTACTGATGGCTCTCGGTATACAGCACTGATACCTGAAGTATACGGGGAGAAGGGTTGGTCACTGTTGACTTCTGCTGCTCAATACTATGAAGAGGCAAAGGAATGTTTTGAGAAGTCTCTGGAGGAAGATCCTGATGACACTGAATGGAACGTTGGCTATGCGACTGCTCTGTTCCGTCTGGAAGGGTTTTCTGGTACCCCAGAGAGTGGTGACCGCAGCCAATCAGTGAAGCAGTTGCGACGTGTGCTGGAACTTGATCCAGATGACTCTGTAGCCATGGTGATGTTGGCTCTAAAACTACAATTCAAACAAAAGGCGGAAGCACTGAAATTAGTTGAACAAGCATTGCAGAAGTCCCCTGATCTTCCATATGTAACTCGTTATGCAGCAAAATTTTACAGAAGAGAAGGAGATGTGGAAAAAGCTGTGGAGCTATTGAAGAAAGCATTCGAAATTAGCCCAAACTCTACCTTCATACACCACCAAATAGGTCTGTGTTACAGAAAAAAACTATTTCAACTGATCAAATATCCAGGCAGCAAAGACCCTCGCAATGCTGCTTTTCAACAGAAAGCTGACTTAATCAATAAATGCAAGTACCATTTTGAAAAGGCATTTGAGCCCCGCCCATTAACATCTATTCAGCCACAACTGGATTTTGCAGAAATCTGTTCATTAAATGAAGAATTTTTCGAAGCAGAGGCGATCTACAGCAATCTACTGAAATTAGAAAATATTCGCCAAGAAAATAAGCAGCAAATATGTTTAGCGGTCGGATTATTTGAACTGCACCAGAAACGATCTGAATCAAATGCCGTCACCCATTTTCTGGAAGGAGTGAAAGTCAAATATGACTCAATAGAACGGAGAAGGTGTCACGAAAACTTGGAGAAGATAGCAGAAACACAACTTTGCATAAATTCAAGAGACAGCAAAGCCCTTGGTGTTCTTGGGTTACTGCACCAGCTGGATGGGAAGAATTGTAAAGCTATTGAATGCTTTGAAAAGGCCCTGGAGTTTGATTGTCACAATGAAGAATATCTAAGTGCTCTCGCTGAATTACGCCTTTCTATCTAGACAACTCTCTCGTTCCCAGCTAAAACTAAACATATTTTTGAAAGATGCATTAATACTCGCTGATTTATGAGCAGGCTTGGTAGGGTACTCGCTTCACTTATTATATTCTGCTGGTACTTTCTTTTGAATTATTATTTTACTCGTGTGTCTAATTTTCAAACAATGATCTTTCTGTAGTTATTCAAAATTCCTGTGCTTCATTCAAGAATATTGACACCACTGGTGAACTAACCAATAGGATTTGTTCCTGTATCCTTAGACCTTTTGCTATGTGTGAAACGATACAAAATAACGTGGGTTTGGGGGGAATTAGAGTTAATTGAGCCAATGGGACAGAGCCACAATAGTTGTTTTTTATGAATTATAGGAACAGTTTTTTAGACAATAATACACATTACATGGGCCCGATTTTAACTCCAGATGGGTTTTGGGTGGGTGAGCGGCGAGGGGAATGGGAAACTCACCTGTTGCTGCAGATATCGGGCCTGGGGTATTTTAAATCCCGAACTTCATTATCGTGCGGCCATTCCACTTCCCGGCCACAGGGCGTGCAGGCAGGTGCGGTGAAGGTGGTTCTGGGAGGGTCTCGGGGATGGAATGGGGGATGTGGGGAGTCCGGGGCAGGGGAGCCCTAAACTTTCATTTTGGGGCCTGGTGGGGCATTCCTGCACAAAGGAAAGTCAAACACTTACACCTTGACATCCTGATTCTCCTCAGAGCTGCTTCGGCCTGTTGGAAAAGCTGCACCGGCTTCCCCCGCCCAGGCCAGAGTTAACGGCGCAGTCAGGGCCCGATGATGTCACCACACCCCGTGTGTGATGTCACCACACCCCGGTCCGTGTGTGATGTCACCAGACCCCGGTCCGTGTGTGGTGTCACCAGACCCTGTGTGTGTGATGTCACCAGACCCCGGTCCGTGTGTGATGTCACCACACCCCGGTCCGTGTGTGATGTCACCAGACCCAGGTCCGTGTGTGATGTCAGCAGACCCCAGTCCGTTATTGTCAATGATGACCCTGCCACTTTTGACGAGTGGCTGAGTCCAATCTCTGCCAAGTGGGCAGGTTTAAAATCGCCCCCAATGAAGTTCTAAATAATTTAGAAAACTAGGTAGATAGAGGGACACTGATGTCCAAATATATACGAAAAATGTGATTTATTATGATCATCATCTGTTTAGGTGTTTTAACAGCAATGCAGGTAAAGCATTATAGCTGGAGGTGCATAAGCTTCAGTGCACTGTGAGCATGTGACTTATACTCTTTTTATGGTAATGATGGTGTAAAAAAATCTCCAATCCAGCCCATAGAGGGTGCAATAAAACCACTCTGTCGACCTATCTTTCACTTGCTGCCTCTTCACAATAAAGTCCACCTTCGGGTGAAAGGCTTTCCATGTGTACCAGTTGAGAGAGGACCAACGACCACTGCAGGCCCTTCAAATAAATCATCAGCTTGATTCTGTTGCTCTGAAGCTTTGCTGACAGACGATTGGACTCCCATCCAGAGCGTTCATTCAGATCTCAGCCTCTGTCACTGGGAGTCTCCCTGCCCTGTAACTGGTCAGCTGCACCAGCTCTTCATCAAACCTTCTGTGTCCCTCAGTGGCCAACACAGAGCAGCTTGGACAATACCCGGGAAAGTCCCTTTTCCAGAGACTGTCACCATCTCTGTGAAGAAACTCAGTCGAGGGAGGAAAGCGAAAGGATCTAGAAATAGGTTAAAATGGGAATAAAATATCAAAACACAATGGCTGCAGACACTGATTTTCCCGAGATTTCAATTGTAATTGTAATATCAGAGATTGAACATTAAAATAACCAATAAAATTAATCTGTGGCAAAGACTTAGTTTGTGTTGTTGTTATGTATGCAATAAAGGTTCAAACTGAGTACTGTTTAACTAAGCAAGGTACAACCTTGGCTATGTTTTATTTAGGCCCAAAATGCCTGACTCTCAAAATCAAGGGGCTATGGCGGGGAGGAACTTAATACAATCACGGTCACTAAAGAAAGAGTACTCGGTAAAATAATGGGACTAAAGGTGGACAAGTCCCCTGGACCTGATGGCTTGCATCCTCGGGTCTTAAAAGAAGTGGCTGCAGAGATAGTGGATGCATTGGTTGTAATGTACCAAAATTTCCTGCATTCTGGAGAGGTCATTTTCCGGTTGGCATACAACAACGAGTGGGGTGCCGCAGGGATCGGTGCTGGGACCTATCTATATTAATGACTTGGATGAAGGGACCGAATGTAATGTAGCCAAGTGGGGCGGGAAAGCAAATTGAGAGGACACAAAAAATCTGCAAAGGTATATAGACAGGTTAAGTGAGTGGGCAAACATTTGGCAGATGGAATATAATGTCAGAAAATGTGAGGTTATCCACTTTGGCAGACAAAATATAAAAGCAAATTATAATTTAAATGTAGAAAAATTGCAAAGTGCTTCAGTGCAGAGGGACCTGGGGATACTTGTGCATGAAACACAAAAAGTTAGTATGCAGGTACAGCAAATAATCAGGAAGGCAAATGGAATGTTGGCCTTTATTGCAAGGGGGATAAATTATAAAAGCAGAGAAGTCCTGCTACAACTGTAAAGGGTATTGCGTGCAGTTTTGGTCTCCGTATTTAAGGAATTGAATACATGCATTGGAGGCTGTTGAGAGAAGTTTCACGAGGTTGATTCCGGAGATGAAGGGGTTGACTTATGAAGATAGGTTGAGTAGGTTGGGACTATACTTATTGGAGTTCAGAAGAATGAGAGGTGATCTTATCGAAACATATGATAATGAGAGAGTTCGACAAGTTGGATGCAGAGAGGATATTTCCACTTGTTAGTGTTAGTGTTTATCCGAAGAATCACTCAACACTCAGAGTCGGTTCCAATGCCAGTGCGGCCTTTATTGATGCCAGCGGGGAGGAAGTCACAGGACTGGATCCAGGCTTCTCTCCCCGTTGGTGTCAATAAAGACCGCACTGGCATTGGAACCGACTCTGAGTGTTGAGTGATTCTTCTGATAAACACTAACACTAACAGTGGCATCATGAGCAGGATTTCGGGGTCACTGAACGCTCTTGGAGAAACCGGGTGAGTATATCTTAAACAAAATAAAGGGTGCGGAAGGTGGATGCTGATTGATCGACACGAGGAGACGGTCCAATATCTCAAACACCTAGCCTGAGTCTGAATTAAGAGGACTTTAGTCCCACGTGACGGCCAGGAATTAAGTAGGTGCCGGGAACACACTTGGACCGTGGGATCGTGATACTGAAAGGCATCTTCCGGACCCAACAGTGTAATTTGAAATATACCCTGGGGTAGAACGAAGCGGTGTACAGCGGCTAACGGAATCCAAACCTGTGAACAGGGTTGGACCAACAGGCTGAGCGGTGGTAGGTAGTTGTTAAGGATACGTAGAGTACTGCGGGAATTGCTTAAACTCGTTTTAAGAATTGTATAAGTTTGTGTAACAGCAAAACTTGTGACCTGACAGTAGCCAGGAGACGGTCTACTACAAGTTGCGCTCGGAAGAAAGCGGACCTCTGAGAGTAGATTCCTAACGGTACTAGTCCTACCCAGGGATGGCCATGAAAACAAGTAACCTCAAGTGGGGACCAGAAGGTCCCTTACCCGCCACCTGGCGGAAAAACAAAAGAAGCTCATCGAAAAAAATGATTAGAGCAAGGTGGGATCCTCAGGACCTGCCAGCGAAGCAAAGGGAATGGTGGGAGAAGGAAAAGAAAGACAAAGAGGGAAGGGCAGTAGTTTTGATACTGCGAGCCCATGTAAAGTTAACAGAGAAAGTTAACCAGTATGTGCAAACAAAAAGAAAGCAAGTAACTGTTGCAAACGGACAGACAGTTTTGCCGGTCCTGACCATAAATAGCCCAAGTGCACCACCTAGTGAGGAAGATTGGGAATGAAACGGATAGTTGCGACTCGGTTAAAGGGGACGTCTTGCCACCCCCATATGCCACAATAAACCCGGCCCCGATCGCGCCGCTAAAGGTGGATCGCATACCCGAGATCCCAGCAGGAGCAAGACGCAATGGCAGTCCCACCATACCCGCACAAACACGAATAACATACACATCGCTGTCCCCCGGGGACACGATGCAGTTGTTAGACAAACTGCCACCCCTCATACCCTGCCATAACAATGCAACCTTCTGGCAGAAGCTCAAGGAAATGACAAGTTGCCACCAGCTCCACAATCAAGATATCGCTGGTATAGTTAGGATTAAAATGCCAGAAAACTACTGGGACAGACTACCTAATGATTACCGAAGCGGTACCTGGTGTACCGACCTGACTGCTACTAGGTAACAGCAGGAGACGAATGTGACACTCGTTCTAGGCCAGGTTCCCGTAAACTGGAACTCTCTAGTGGGAGTAGTGCAGAAGAAGGACGAACGGGCACCAGAGTACGGGGTTAGGGAATTTGAGGCGTTCTTGGCACATCGCGGAGTACCGGACGCAGACCGGCAGAACCCGGCCTTCATACAGTTGTATAAGGACGGACTCAGCTCTGCACACCAAGCCATCCTAAAAACAGGCTTAGTGGTACATAATCATTTTGATGATCTGGAAAGTTGGGCGACCTCGGTAGACAATCAACAAAGGTCCAAGATAGCCGCCAGTACAGCGGAGGTCTGCGCGGCCACCGACAAAAAGGCGGCTGAGACATGCTCCAACTGCAACAAAACGGGACATCGCCGCGCCGAGTGTAGAGCCCCAAAACGCGACGGACGCAACAAGTGTAGGAACTGTGACCGATTAGGTCACGAGTCAAAGGACTGTTGGGCAAAGGGAGGTGGCAAGGAAGGGAAGGGACCGCAACTGGGACCTAAAACGGGACAAAACCCCAATGAAAGAGCCCCGGACGTTAGTACCCTCGGAAATCAGCAGCTGCTGGACATTATACAGCAGCTGACCCAGTACAGCGGAGGTCTGCGCGGCCACCGACATAGTGGAATTGCTAAACACCGGGAGGTTAAAAACAGTGTCAGATACGCGACGAGCTACCTGGGAGGCAGTACTATTACCCAAAGACCAGTCCATACAAGTAATCAGGGATATAGGTTTTAATCCCGCAGAGGGAATAGTGACCGAAGGTGAACCCCATAGCTGCAAAACTGAGATAGACCAAGGAACGGAAGGGGGAATAGCCGATGAACCTCTGAGCGACCCCAATTTAACCCTTTACATTGATGGGTCCCGACGATCTATTGACGGGCAATTCCGCACCGGGTGGGGCGTGGTAGACCAGGATGGTGCCACCCTCCTGTGAGGGGCACTGGAAGGGACAGTGTCCGTCCAAGTGGCGGAGCTGGTAGCGTTGACCGAAGCCCTCAAATGGGCAAAGGGGAAGCGTGTAAATGTTTATACTGACAGCTGGTACGCATTCGGGGTAGTACACGAATACGTGATAGCCTGGAGCAGACGTGGATACATAACTTCAGGGGGGGACATTAAACACGAGAATATAGTTCGGGAATCGGTAAAAGCCGTTAAAAGACCTGCGACGGCAGCAGTAATAAAGATCAAGGCGCATCAAAGGGTAGAGACCAGGGAACAACGGGGAAACATGTTGGCAGATCAAGCAGCTAGGAGCGCAGCGGAAGAAGATGAGCCCCAGATAATTAAAGTGGCCGTGATAGGACCAGGAGAGCTGAATATCCGTAAGGTACAGGAAGAAAGTAGCTCGGAGGAACGGTCGCTATGGGAGAGCAAGGGGGCTAGCATTGGGGAGGACGGGGTATGGAGAAAGGGATTACAAGTAGTCGCCCCATCCTCAATCCAGACCGAACTACTCCGGCTACACCACGAGCCAGACCACACTGGGCGAGATGGAATGCTGAGCCGTCTGCTCAAAGACTGGTGGTGGGCCGGGGTAGGGCGAGACGTAGCCAAACATTGCCAGCGCTGCATAGTATGTGCACAGCATAATCCAGGCAGACCCATAAAGGTTAAAATGGCACATCAGACACATCCCAGGGGCCCGTGGGAGAATCTACAGATTGATTTCACAGGGCCCCTACCCACCAGTCGGGGAAAGAAATACTGCCTGGTCATTATCGATCAGTTTACCAGGTGGGTTGAGGTTTTTCCCACCCGGGATTGCGGAGCACACACGGTAGCGCAGATTCTCGCATTCGACATGATCCCACGGTGGGGAGTGCCCCTTCAAACTGACTCAGAACAGGGGACACACTTTACGGGACAGGTCATGAAGCGGGCATGTGGTCTGCTTGGAATCCGACAAGGGTTCCACATCCCGTACCACCCCCAGAGCTCGGCAATGGTCGAGCGAATGAACCGTACCCTCAAGACAGCAATTGCCAAAGCCATAACTGAGACCGGGAAGGGATGGGTGGATGTTTTACCCTGTATATTAATGAGACTTAGGGCTACCCCTAACCGGACCACAGGCCTGACCCCCTTTGAATTGATGACGGGGAGGGCCATGAGACTCCCCGAAGGCATCATAACGGGGGGAGAGGACATGGGGCCTTTACGAGATCGGATTAAACAATATGTAAAACAATTAGATTCACAGCTAAAGGAACTAAGGAAAGAGGTGCTGGAGCAACAGACCATACGGGACTTGGAGATCCAAAACAAAGGAAAGGCCGACGCACCCCTCCCACAGGTAGGCGACAAAGTGTTGGTACAAGTCACCCCCGACAGGACGGGGTTTGCCCCAAGGTGGACCGGGCCGTATGACATCATTTTGACTAGCGACACGTGTGCATGTGTCGACATGAGAGGAAAAGGCCGGTGGAAGCACTGGTCGCAATTAAAAAGGTATAACTCAGAAGGATAATGGCTGAACCAAGGGTGATACGCCTAGACGAGACGGAATGGTATTCTGTAAAATACCAGGAGTGGTTGGACACCCTTTTGGAAGGGGTGTTCGGAGGAATAGCTTTGGCCTTGGTGATAATAGGAGTTTGGGTAATATTTAAGTGGGTAAAGACACGGGCGGACGCCCCACAGATTCAGCTCGAAATGGTTCGATTGTAACCTTGTGCTTCTGATTTTGCAGGGTGACAGGGACATTCGTAGAACAAAAAAAACTTAACCCCTGGTGACGACCAGGCCGTCTGTTTAAAATTACAGATAATACTTACCAGAATGGGAATACGAACGGCGCAACTCGTAATATGGATAGCCCTGTGACATGCACGTACCCTGGACAACACCGACGGACAGCAGAGCACGCTGGTGTCAATAAAGGCCGCACTGGCATTGGAACCGACTCTGAGTGTTGAGTGATTCTTCTGATAAACACTAACACTAACACCACTCATAGGGGAAACTAAAACGAGGGGGCTTACACTCAGAATAAGGGGCTGCCCTTTTAAAACTGAGATGAGGAGGAATTTCTTCTCTCAGAAGATTGTAAATCTGTGGAATTCTCTGCCCCAGAGAGCTGTGGTGGCTGGGTTGTTGAATATATTTAAGGCGGAGATAGACTGATTTTTGAGTAATAAGGGAATAAAGGATTATGGGGAACGAGCAGAGAAGTGGAGCTGAGTCCATGATCAGATTAGCCATGTTCTTATTAAATGGCGGAGCAGGCTCGTGGGGTCAAATGGCCAACTCCTGCTCCTTTTCTTATGTTCTTATGTAGGTCCCAGCAGATTGGAAAACTGCAAATGTAACGCCCCTATTTTAAAAAGGAGGGAGACAGACAGCAGGAAACTATAGATTAGTTAGCCTAACATCTGTCGTTGGGAAAATGCTGGAGTCCATTATTAAGGAAGCATTAGCAGGACATTTGGAAAAGCATGATTCAATCAAGCAGAGTCAGCATGGTTTTATGAAAGGTAAATCATGTTTGACAAATTTGCTGGAGTTCTTTGAGGATGTAATGAGCAGGATGGATAAGGGGGAACCAGTGGATGTGGTATATTTGGATTTCCAAAAGACATTCCATAAGGTGCCACAAAAAAGGTGATTGCACAAGATTAGAGCTCATGGGGTTGGGGTAATATATTAGCATGGATAACAGATTGGCTAAATAACAGAAAACAGAGGGTTGGGATAAATAAGTCATTTTCCGGTTGGCAAATGGTAATTACTGGGGTGCCACATGTATTGGTGCTGGGGCCGCAACTATTTACAATCTATATTAATGACTTGGATGAAGGGACCGAGTGCAATGTAGTCAAGTTTGTTGATGATACAAAGATGAGTGGGAAAGCAAGTTGTGAGGAGAACACAAAAATTCTGCAGAGATATAGTCATCACCATAGGAAGTCCCTCGAATCGAGGATGACTTGCTTCCATATCAAAAAATTCACCGGTGTTTCAATGAAGGACCTAAAATTCCAGGTCCCGAACTAAATTTTGAAGGGTGGAAGATGCCTGTGTGTGGATTTTTTTAATGTGTGGTGACCGCTGCACACCAGCCACCACACGGGCTTGACAGAGCTAGGCCTTGCTCCAGTGGCAAGGAGTAACCAAGACGACTGGAGACCAGCTCTGCTGCACAGATCTAGTGCGCCCACATATCGCAGTGTGAGCTGGCCCGTGCTGCCCCTGGGCCCTCGCCTCTTCTGGGTCCCAAACTCATGTCTCTCCCGATCACGTCCCTCTACAATCTCTCGCCTCTCCTTCGCCCTGATCTCGCCGTTCCTGCTGTATCTGCCCACGCTCCAATCATCGACCTGGATCTTGGTGATGTCCCTTTTCACTGCCGTTGCTCTCCTGCTCCTTTCACTCCCCGGCCTGCTCCGATGGTGCTCGCAGGCCGGAGGCCGCTGAGCCTGCTGGGCTAGGCCGCCACACTGCTCCTTCCGCTCCCCGGCCTGCTCCCGATGGTGCTCGCAGGCCGGAGGCTGCTGAGCCTGCTGGGCTAGGCTGCCACACTGCTCCTTCCGCTCCCCGGCCTGCTCCCGATGGTGCTCGCAGCCATACAGACAGGCCAAATGAGTGAGCAAACATTTGGCAGATTGAGTATAATGTGGAAAAGTGGGAGGTTATTCACTTCAGCAGGCAAAATAAAAAAGCAAAATATTATTTAAATGAAGAGAAATTACAAAATACTGCAGTACAGAGGGACCCGGGCGTCCTTGTGCACGAAACATAAAAAGTTAATATGAAGGTACAGCAAGTAATCAGGAAGGCAAATGGAATGTTGGCCTTTATTGCAAGGGGGACGGAGTATAAAAGCAGAGAAGTCCTGCTACAACTGTACAGGGTACTGGTGAGGCCACACCTGGAGTACTGCGTACAGTTTTGGTATCTGTATTTAAGGAAGGATATACTTGCATTGGAGGCTGTTCAGAGAAGGTTCACTAGGTTGATTCGGGAGATGAGGGGGTTGACCTATGAAGATAGGTTGAGTAGGTTGGGACTATACACATTGGAGTTCAGAAGAATGAGAGGTGATCTTATCGAAACATAAGATAATGAGGGAGCTCGACAAATTGGATGCAGAGAGGATATTTCCACTCATCGGGGAAACTAAAACTAGTGGGCGGGGGGTGGCATAGTTTCAGAATAAGGGGTCACCCATCTAGAACTGAGATGAGGAGGAATTTCTTCTCTTAAAGGATGGTAAATCTATGGAATTCTCTGCCCCAGAGAGCTGTGGAGGCTGGGTCACTGAATATATTTAATGTGGAGATAGACTGAGTTTTGAGCGATAAGGGAGTGGGCAGGGAAGTGGAGCTGAGCCCAAGATCAGATCAGCCATGATATTATTAAATGGATGGGCCAAATGGCCTACTCCTGCTTCTATTTCTTATGTTCTTATGATACAATTGTTGACTTCTTCAGTCGGTTGGTTATGTATGGTTGACGGGGCAGTGTGATCCCCTTGTGGCAACATCACCACTGGAGGAAGGAGTTACACAGTCATACAGTGGGGTCGAGCATTGCCTGCAA
This sequence comes from Pristiophorus japonicus, assembly GCF_044704955.1. Taxonomy (NCBI): domain Eukaryota; kingdom Metazoa; phylum Chordata; class Chondrichthyes; family Pristiophoridae; genus Pristiophorus; species Pristiophorus japonicus. Next base: position 318,898,390 of record NC_091979.1, read on the forward strand.
CTCATTCTGATCCGCCATATTGTACATCCAAGTAACTGGAAATATCCCTCGCTTTCTCTATTACTCTTACCTGTTGTTGATGTCTGAGACTTTGCTTTTATCTTTACAATTCACCATCAATTGAGTTGCAAAGAGGCAAAGAATGCTGTTGAAGATCCAAACGGTCAACTGATGGGATATTCTGGTTGTGTGCTTAGCGTGGTCAGCAGGGTAGTGCCAATGCAGACACAGATTGTCGGTGAATGATGTTATAAGGGGTAAGCCATTTAGGACCAAGATGAGGAGAAACTTCTTCACCCAGAGAGTGGTGAACCTGTGGAATTCTCTACCACAGAAAGTTGTTGAGGCCAATTCACTAAATATATTCAAAAAGGAATTAGATGTAGTCCTTACTACTCGGGGGATCAAGGGGTATGGCGAGAAAGCAGGAATGGGGTACTGAAGTTGCATGTTCAGCCATGAACCCATTGAATGGTGGTGCAGGCTCGAAGGGCCGAATGGCCTACTCCTGCACCTATTTTCCATGTTTCTATGTTTCTATGTTCCTCACCATTGCGGATGCCACCTGTTCTCTAGCAAGCAAGGATTCAAAACGAATATAAGTCAGCCGCCTTATTTTGGCCTGGATAGTTTTGCTTTATAATTAAGTTTAAAATGGCAGAGTGGAGACAGGCTGTGTGAGAGAAGGGGTAATGTTCTGTTGATCACAAATTAGTGAAGACAAATGATTTCTTGGACCCAAAATGTGCAGGTAAACGCAGGCCGGCATATGTGTCAAAGTTCATGGAGGGAGTGGAGTGGGAGGGACAAAATAAAGGTCCTGGGTTGTGTCACCACCATGGAAACAGAAACAAAGAACAGGAAAAGCTTGTGCTAAGGTTTCAGGTAAGTTGGCCCAGGGCCTTCGCACGGCGACAGAACTTACCGGGCCCATGATCCTGTAGAATGATTGAATGGATCTTTCTGTAGTTCTGGTTCTTGGAGTATATCCTTGTGGGTTTGGGTTATTGTCAGTGTAGAAGGGTTAGGAAGAGCACCGATGCATATGAGAGTCGAAGGAACAAGGAATGGGCCACGCCTACCACCCAAATGACCATAATGGATATTATAATTCTCATTTGTACTTTGTAAACTTCTGCTCAAATATTGAGCATATTAAGTCTCACTTATGCTGGAATAAAATCATGACCTGTTACCAATTTGGAGTCAGCTTTGAACCATTGTTTCGACAACAAATTTTATTTATATAGCGCCTTTAATGTAGTAAAATATTCCAAGGCACATCACAGGAATGTTAGAAGACAAAACAAATTAATTTGACTCCAAAGGGACTTCCATTGTTTTCTTACAACCCCTCATGGAAAAACAAATGGGCTGGATTTTCAAACAAATGTGGAAACAAATATAAAAGTTCAGTTTAAAATGTTAAAAACTAGAAGGACTGTAAGAATAAATGTGAAACACAGATTTTTTGGGAAGGTGGTTCGGGTGATTGTGTTGTTGTTATCTTCTACTTTTCCCTACTGTTTTTCTGGTCAATGCATTTCCGGCAACTAAAATAGAGGCTAAAGGTGATCTGTGGGGCAAGTTTTCATCTTCAGCATTCCCAGAGCAGACAGTTTGGCCACGTTTGCCTCATTCAGAGGCCTCAGGTTTTCTATCCATTAATGACACAGGAGATGAATTTCCCTAACTTTGGTGAAAGAGCCACACAAATCCCGGAAATCCACCCCCCAAAACTCTGCTCGTGTTGCTGTGGCCTCTAGAGTATGCACAAGAGCGAATTAGCAGATTGTATCTTTCTGATTTTTACCCTCTCCCTCACCGACATTATACAGGGGCTGAATTTCCACCTATTCATAGTCAATAATGGGAAATGTAGTCCTCCAAATATCTTTCCCAGCCGAAGTTGAGTGATGTACAAGTCTGGAAAACGATTTTCACCTAAGTTGCAAAAGTAAGACAAGGGGGCAGCAAATTGGTAGTTTTGCGTCTCGTGTTACTGGCTGAGGGTCGCTGACGGGCCACTAAGTGGTTGGCGACTGAGTGCGACAAATGCAGCGATGCCTGTAAATGTCAGCGCCGGTTGAGCGCTGGTGCTAATTCATAGAGCCTGGGCCTCTAGTGCACCGCAGGTCGTGATGTCATAAAGTGCACAGTGCCCCGTTATTGCTCCGAACATAAAATTGACTCTCAGATCCAAGATCAGATATGATCTTATTAAATGCCGGAGCAGGCTCGAGGGGCCAAATGGCCTACTCCTGATCCAATTTCTTATGTTCTCCCTGCTATATCGGTTCGCGCTAACAATGCCAGCAAGAGGAGGCGTTGTGCACTCAGCTGGCCACTTGGGGAGCGGTAATTAAAGGGAATCTTGTCCAGCTTCTGCTTAAATGCATCTATACTATTCGCTTCAACCACTCCCTGTGGTAGCGAGTTCCACATTTTCACCACTCTCTGGGTAAGGAAGTTTCTTCTGAATTCCCTATTGGATTTCTTGGTGATTGTCTTATATCGATGGCCTCTGGTTATGCTCTTCACCACATGTGAAACATTCTCTCTGTATCCACTCTATCAAAACCTTTCATAATTTTAAAGACCTCTATTAGGTGTTTGGGGCTGTAATGGCAGTCACGCAGGCCGCCTTGCAAAACAGAACTGCCAACAACCTGTTTGTGCAGCATCACAGGCCCTTCAAGCGACAGAAGCAGCTTCTCATGCCGTTACCAATGTGCTCGAAATTGTTTAACGCACTGCCGCTACTGCCCTGCTCTCGAACTTTACACCCTAAGAGAAGTAGTTCGCGTTTGATGCAGCAGTCCACTTCCCTCTTGGAGAGCACTGAGACTAAATATCGTTAGAGGAGAGAATGATTGGCGCCTGCCGCTATTTTTTCAAATTTTCAAAATTTAACTCCCCAATTGAGGCGCTAACTAATTTTTACCCAATAGGACAGGTTTCAGCTAATAAAAAGCACATTTAGGATGGATGTCAATCAATCATTTGAGAGAGAATTTATTCCTTCATAAAACTTCAGATGTACAAACAAAAAAGGTACAAACAAGGCTTCAAAACCAATAAATCCATTACATTACAACTTTTCTTAATAATTCTTAAAAGCAACTTTAGAAATGTATATACTTAATAGATCATTTTAGGTTAAAATTATTTCATAAATGTTAAAAGAAATTTGTAGTGTGTACCCTTTGTGTAAGTACTGTATAACTTAGCATTAAAAACTGCTTCAGTAATATTAAGTCACACTGTTGCCACTGAAGTGTTGGCCAATTCCTCACAGCAGCATTGGTATACGTGTAATGTGAATTATGTCATGTGTGATGTCAATGATGTCATGCGAAATGCCAATGTCACATGATGTGCATGATGTTGCACTAAATTCAAATATCACGTGTGATATGAATGATGTCACGTGATGCAAATACTGTGTGTGATGTCAATGATGTAACATGATCTCATGTCACATGTCTTGTAACTTGATCATTATTTGGAATACCATGACATCATTCACAGCACCACTGCATATCCACACACCAAAAAAGACCAATTTAAACTATTCAGAACTCTAAAGATTAACTTCATTCCACAAAAACTGGCGGGCAAATATCCCAGCCTTGGGCAGTAGGGCAATGTGACCTCACTGCACGACACTTGCTGAAACTGAACTGGTGTGATCTGGAAGGAATCCCTGAGGGCCACATTAGCTATTCATCATTGAACTTGCCCCTTCTAAACAGGGCCGCCCATTGGGAACTTGCATCCCAAAGCACCGTCCTCAAAGAAATATATAGACCGTTTAGAAGGAAGTGACTATCAGAGGCATTGCAGCCTCAAACATCCAGAGGTATGGAGCCGATCAGGAAGTTCACCAAGGTAAGGCAAGCTAGCACTGTGCTTCATCACAGGGGCGTGTCAAGCACAGTCTTCTCTCACACGGTTATAACCTGACTGAGGCTGCATGCTAAGCCGTCACAAAACACTTTTCTCAAAGTTTCCCAAAACGCCTGCATTGCTGTGGAGCACATTTCATTGCTGCCACTTCAAACTGGAACGGCAAACCCATGAAGCAAAGCTTACCGCACCACGAGTCGGGATAATGCATTTTGGTCTACTCAATGGGTGATCAATTGGTATCTATGTGCTCCTCAAATTTCCAACGTCACAGCGTTACTTCTGTTCTTGCAAGTCAAAGCAGTGCATAAAAGGAGCAGACCAGAATCAGAAGAGGTTCCTTCATTTTTGACCCGTGAGACTGTATGAATAGGCCATGCTGGAGGCTGAGAACATACAGGGAGTGGACTATGGTAATGTTGGAGGTCTTCCCCAAAGCCAAGGGATAGAACCGTCCTATTGTGTTCTTCCTCCCCTCACTCACATGCATGCACCGCAGCAAACCCCCATGGCATATTGTAGCTATGCAAGCTGTTTGAGGGGCTGCTATTCAACCATTATTCGAACACATCTTTCTATAGTTGCCCCCGAAGAAACTGCAGGCCTCAGCAGAGGGGCTCATAATCCCACCACCTCACAGCATTCACTCCATCCATAGCAAATGCCAGCCCAAGTGTACCCAGCCTGGAAGATTTAGGTAGTCAGTTTGAGGTGGGTACACTGGGTTCATCACAAACAGGAGCATGGTAGAGAAGGAACAAGAGCCTGCTGGACACGTAACAAGCTGCAGAGGGTCTTGTGAGGCCTGCATTGAAAATAAATGTGTTACCTACCTGAACACTAACATTTTCTCCAGTTAATAGATGATGAGCCAAGCACTCTAGGGGATATGATGCTAACTGTGGAGCAAGTCCACTTCCCACTTCAGTCATATATGATCATTCAACACGTCTGCAGTCCAGCCGGCAGAATGTGACAACTTCAGGACTATTTACAGCAGAGCTCCAGGCCAGTCGCAATATCGCTCATGAATTCTCCCATTGTTGCTATAGGAGCCTTGGGTTCCAATCTCCAAAAGACTGCTTTGTTCGATTGCAACATACTGGGAATTCTATTAGAACAAAAAATTATTATGCAGTGCTTCACTCTGTTGCCCAGATAGTTGCACTCCTGCAGATCACTGTTCATGCTAAGAATGTTCCCAGCAGCAGGACCATGGCTGCAGTGCACAGGAATGAAGCTGTTGTCTCGACAGGTGACACCAAATCACCAGCCCCTTAGCCCAGCCTCCCTCAAAACCCTAAATCAAAAAGATATGACAGGAAGCAGGCACTACCTCATCGAACCGTAGTAGAGCACAGGGAGAAAGGCCCACTTCATTGCCAAGAAGCTCCCACCAATATCCAGCACCCAGCTGCTTAAAGAGGAGCTCCCAAAACATGCACATTCACGGTGACAAGTACAGCAGAGTGCATGTTAATATCCATGCCATTGAATGAATTGCTTGCCAGTTTTTGACTGCAGACCTGGTGAGATCAATCCCAGTCTAGTTTTTCACCCCCACCCCCTTTCTCCCCAGCCACCACTCTGATACCATCGGCGATAAAGACTGGAAAAGTTACCCTTGCATTGTAAATTCATGCTGGAGCAGGGATCACCACCAACATCCCTGCCACCAAAAGATCAGATCCATACAAGCAAGATATAGAAGGGAAGCCCACTGTCGGGTTCCCAAAACAGCAGTGAACATCCTTTAACACGTATTCAACATTCCTCATATTGTTTTTCAACTTTCAATCCTTTAAAAACATGGCAACTCAATGTATACAGTAATTTCATTCTGAATATGCAGCATTGTAGAGTTTAAAAATGTACAGATTCAGATACACATTACTGGAGAAATGACCACCATTATGGGGTTCTGGCATGCAAGCCAGAAATTAGTATCTGTAAATGGGCCAGTTTTGGTGGGGGGGAAATTGTCCATTGAGTAGCCTATAGTTTATTGGAAATATTTCTTCAAAAGAGCTTTAAGATATCTTCGTTGAGCTACAGTCATGGAGACGCTGACCTTTGCACTGTACTTTGTGCATAAAACTATGGTCAAGCTGCATTTTTGAGTATTTATGCAGCAATACTATGGTTATGCTCAAAGGGTTGGTATCATTTTGGGGTGTAAGTCATGAATTACATATTTTCTTGATGTGCTTGACTTTCTCCCCGCCCTGTCCGAGCTGAAGCAACTAGGCCCCAGCGGTGTTGCGGTAAGTTCTGCCGGTCACTCGCTAGAGTTACGGCGGAAGACCGGTAGAATCCCGGCGAATTTTCAGGGCCATTGGGGATCATTTGTTGAGTTTGCACCATCAAGCACCGAGCCTTGGTTGCCTGCGGCGCGCATCAGGAAATTGGAGCCAAGCGCTTCTAATTTCAAAATAAAAAAGGGACACGTCATGACTTCTGTTCATCTATAAACATAACTATACGAGTTAAATCATTATGGGCACGAACATTACACAAATATCTTTTGAGGCATTCTAAGTTTAAAACGTCATACAGTGCCTGAACTCGATAACAGGGTGAGGAGGCACAACCCAGTCACAGCACATTGGTTCATTAATGTACGGCACGACATGCCGGTTTGCTTGTGGCATTCCACATACAAGCATCCAGCGGCATCACCATATCCGAGGAAATGTAAAGAAAGGTCCAGTAAGGTCATGTTATCGAACACTGCACATCTGGATCTTAAAAATAGGTCTCCTCCGACTTCTGCAAGCAACTATTTTAGATCAGAATTTCAAGCTTTTCTTCCAATGGAGACCAATGTAGGCTAGTTAGACTGAGAGCAGCATTGATAGTGCCCACCAGGCAGAATATGTTCCTCTCTGCACAACTTAAAGAAAGTTTCTTGTACTGAAAACTTTATTTGGCTCATAACAGTGCAAAGAATTCTTCTTCAACTTTACATACCGAGGAAGTTAAACCTTACTGTTTTGTAAGTTTGTGTCACAAGATTTGGCAACTTAGAAACTGCAAAATTCTCATATGCATAATATTGTATTACATGCATGATTGGAACAAAATAAAATCGTTTTAATTCAGTGGTGTTACACCAGTTCTGAAACATAAGACATTTTACAGGAAATAATTCTTTGGAATACAGTATCAAACAGTAATTAAAGCAACAGTAAAGATGCATCTTGTGACAGGAAGTGTCACTTCTGTTTTCTTCAAAGACTCTCCTCCCACAGACCACAGTTTACCTGCAGACTGGCTGTTTGCACTGCAACAAGCTGCATGGTGCACTCCCATGTTTAAGACATTTTCTCTTGACATTAATGTGGCCCTGCTACTGACATGTGACTCGCACCACAAGGTACATTTTACCACACCCCGTGCTGCCAGCAGGGGCTTTTCACTCAGCTAGCGCGGGTTGCAGAGTCACGGGCGTGTTGCCTGTGATTCTGAGATCCACACTGGCTGCGTGAGACCCCACTGTCGGGGTGGGGGGGTCCCGCAAAACGTATCCTCATATTCAAAGTGATCAGCTTTCGCACAGCACTGTTAATCCCGAATATGAAGAGTGTCCCGATGGACAGTAGGGTGGGAATGGTGTATGAAGAGTGCGTCTTTGACACCAATATTATGGAAGACTAAAACAGTGCGTCACCATTCCCATCCTTATTTATCAGCCAGCCAAACACTTCTCCGAGAGAGTGGTTCTCTGCTTGCCTACTCTTTAATCATATTTCCCCAAAGTAATTCCTGATGAAAGGGGTATCGGTCACAAGGGAGCAACTTGGTGATACAGGATCCTCTCGTAGTAACAAAGTTTACTTTCAAACAGTTATTAGTTAACCAGTAGGTATGACACTGGGTGGTGGTCTTAGGTGTGGCTTGCAAAGGTGTATCCACAGGATTATATGGTTATATAAACAAAGCAAAATATCAAATTAAAACAGAAAATTCACAGCAAGTCTGCCAACATCTGTGGAGAGTAAAGGCAGATTAATGTTTTGAGGGCCAATTGACCAAGCAAGAGAACATCTAAATTCCACCTTCCGACAACACCATCAAAACAAAAGGTTGCAAATCTGAAAGCAAAAAAAGGAAATGCTGGAATTATACAGCAGGCCAATCAGCACTTGCAAAAAGAAAAGAAAGGTTCGGGCGTTTGGAGTGTACCCTTCACTCAGTCTGATGGTGAGTACACACCTGAAACCTCACAACTTGTCCTTTCTTTTTATAGACGCTGACTAACGGTGTGCATTTCGAGCATTTTCGGTTTTTATTCCATCAAAACAGATTAACTGATTATTTTCTACATAATTCAACTGCACTTCAATGTAATCGTGAAACACACTTTGTGATGTGGAAAGAGGTGATAAAATGTTGTATAAATCCACATTCTTTCTTTCCGAAAGAAAAATAGGAGAATGCTGCATACTGTATGGCATAGGCCACCAATTAGCGGGGAAAGCGGAGAATGAATTCCTGAAATGTGCGTAAGAGAACTTTCTTGATCAGCGTGTTTCCAGCCCAACAGGAAGGAAGCAGTGCTGGAACTTTGTCTGGGGAATAAAAGGGGGAAAGTGGAACAAGTTTCAACGGGACAACATTTGGGGATCCCCGCAGGGGTTTTTGGGTCCGGTTTTGTGGCGGCGCAGAGCAGCATTGCCCTGAACAGCTGCGCCAGTGTGCAACGCCCCCGGTTGTGACACTAGCGGGAGGTTTGACTCCCGCCTGACCCATACGCTCCTCAGCACGCCCCGCAGTGAACGCCTGGGAAATTGGGCAGTCCAACTATACCGACCGCAGAGAGGTTAGTAATGTCATCCCAAGGCAAGTGGCATTGGGTTATTTTGCGATTTATGTTGTGGTGGCAAAGGCAAATGTTTTGGGAATGTTCTTTTTAGGTTTTTTTTCTCCCCGGGCATTTCTCAGTGTGCTCCCGGCCCCGCTCTTTAGCTCGGATTTTTCCAATGCTAGCTGCTAGCGCCTCTCTTAGCGCTGTGCCCCACACTCAGAGCCCAACAGCCCAATATTGCTGACTAAGGCGCAAACTGTTCCCGGGCGCTAACGTTACCGCCCCGAAATGAGCAAAGCCGAAAATCCAGCCCATGGAAATTAAAATGAGACAGAAAATGGAGGTTTATGATAATTGTAAGGTCCGTAATACAGTAGAAAACCAAACTGGATATAGAAAGTTCAGAGGAGATCTAAATAAGGGAGTAAGAGGGGAAGAGAGTATAAGATTGGATTAGCGGCCAACATAAAAGGGAACATAAAAGTCTTTTATAAAGTATACATAAGAACATAAGCATTAGGAACAGGAGTAGGCCATCTAGCCCCTCGAGCCTGCTCTGCCATTTAACAAGATCATGGCTGATCTGGCCATAGACTCAGCTCCACTTACCCGCACGCTCCCCATAACCCTTAATTCCCTTATTGGTTAAAAATCTATCTATCTGTGATTTGAATACATTCAATAAGGTTCACTAGGCTGAGTCCTAAGATTCCAGAGATGAGGGGGTTACGATTCACTAGGCTGATTCCGGAGATGAGGGGGTTACCTTATGATGATAGATTGAGTAGACTGGGTCTTTACTCGTTGGAGTTCAGAAGGATGAGGGGTGATCTTATAGAAACATTTAAAATAATGAAAGGGATAGGGAAGATAGAGGCAGAGAGGTTGTTTCCACTGGTTGGGGAGACTAGAACTAGGGGGCACAGCCTCAAAATACGGGGGAGCCAATGTAAAACCGAGTTGAGAAGGAATTTCTTCTCCCAGAGGGTTGTGAATCTGTGGCATTCTCTGCCCAGGGAAGCAGTTGAGGCTAGCTCATTGAATGTATTCAAATCACAGATGGATAGATTTTTAACCAATAAGGGAATTAAGGGTTATGAGGAGCGGGCGGGTAAGTGGAGCTGAGTCCACGGCCAGATCAGCCATGGGCTTGTTGAATGGCGGAGCAGGCTCGAGGGGCTAGATGGCCTACTCCTGTTCCAAATTCTTATGTTCTTATGATCTTATAAGTGTTATTGGGTTGTCTCTTTGAGATTTATGTTGTGGTGGCATAGGCATTGTTTTGGGAATATTTTTCTGGATTGTTTGTGGGTTTTTTTTCTCCCCAGGTGTCTCTCAGAGCGCTCACGGCCCGACTCTTTAGCTCAGGATTTGTGGAACATTTATGGAAAAGGGCAAGGTACAATCAGCGTAAAAATACTTAATTGTAGGAAGGATAACTTCAGTGAGTTGTAAAGGGATCTGGCCCAGGTGGATTGGAATCAAGAATTGGTAGACAAGACAGTAATTGAACAATCAGAGATCTTAAAGAGGATGGATCGGGTACAGAGTCGACACATCCCTGAGGGAGAAAGGAAGGGCTTCAGCAGGTAGAACTCCCTGGATAACTAAAGAATATTGGGGCGGATGTTCGGGTCCTTTGCACGCGGTTTTTTGCCCTGGAGTGGCAGCAATGAGGTCTTCTGGGCAGATGGTCAGCCTGCAGCGCCCTGTAGGGGTTTTTGGGTCCGGTTTTGTGGCGGCGCAGAGCAGCATTGCCCTGAACAGCTGCGCCAGTGTGCGACGCCCCTGGTTGTGACACTAGCGGGAGGTTTGACCCCGCCTGACCCATACGCTCCTCAGCACGCCCCGCAGTGAACGCCTGGGAAATTGGGCAGTCCAACCATACCGACCGCAGAGAGGTTAGTAATGTCATCCCAAGGCAAGTGTCATTGGGTTATTTTGCGATTTATGTTGTGGTGGCATAGGCAAATGTTTTGAGAATGTTCTTTTTAGGTTTTTTTTCTCCCCGGGCATTTCTCAGTGTGCTCCCGGCCCCGCTCTGTAGCTCGGATTTTTCCAATGCTAGCGCCTCTCTTAGCGCTGTGCCCCACACTCAGAGCCCAACAGCCCAATATTGCTGACTAAGGCGCAAACTGTTCCCGGGCGCTAACGTTACCGCCCCGAAATGAGCAAAGCCGAAAATCCAGCCCATGGAAATTAAAATGAGACAGAAAATGGAGGTTTATGATAATTGTAAGGTCCATAATACAGTAGAAAACCAAACTGGATATAGAAAGTTCAGAGGAGATCTAAATAAGGGAGTAAGAGGGGAAGAGAGTATAAGAATAGATTAGCGGCCAACATAAAAGAGAACATAAAAGTCTTTTATAAAGTATATATAAGAACATAAGAATTAGGAACAGGAGTAGGCCATCTAGCCCCTCGAGCCTGCTCCGCCATTGAACAAGATCATGGCTGATCTGGCCATGGACTCAGCTCCACTTACCCGCCCGCTCCTCATAACCCTTAATTCCCTTATTGGTTAAAAATCTATCTATCTGTGATTTGAATACATTCAATGAGCTAGCCTCAACTGCTTCCTTGGGCAGAGAATTCCACAGATTCACAACCCTCTGGGAGAAGAAATTCCTTCTCAACTCAGTTTTAAATTGGCTCCCCCGTATTTTGAGGCTGTGCCCCCTAGTTCTAGTCTCCCCGACCAGTGGAAACAACCTCTCTGCCTCTATCTTGTCTATCCCTTTCATTATTTTAAATGTTTCTATAAGATCACCCCTCATCCTTCTGAACTCCAACGAGTAAAGACCCAGTCTACTCAATCTATCTTCATAAGGTACTAAATCATAGGCTTGTTAGCAAAATTAAAGGGACAGTCGCAGCAGGGATACAAAATTGGTCAAGGGACAGAAAGCAGAGAGCATTGGTGATCAATTGTTGTTTGAATTGGAGGGACGTATACAGGGGTGTTCCCCAGGGTATTGGGACCACTGCTGATTGATATATATTAATGACCTGGACTTGGGTGTACAGGGCATCATTTCAAAGTTTTCAGATGGTACGAAACTCGGAAATGTATTAAACAATGAGAAGGATAGAAGCAAACTTCAGAAGGACATAGACAGACTGGTAAAATGGGTAGACACCTGACAGATGAAATTTAAAGCAGAGAAGTGTGAAGTAGTAGGATGAATGATGAGACAAAATAGGAACTATATGGTACAATTTTAAAGGGGTGCAGGAACAGAGACACCTGGAGTGTACGTATACAAATCTTTGAAGGTGGCAGAACAAGTTTAGAAGACTGTTAAAAAAGCATACAGGATCCTTGGCTTTTTCAATAACAAAATCTTGTATTTATATAGCACCTTTAACATAGCAAAACATCCCAAGGTGCTTCACCGGAATATTATATGACAAAAAATGGACACAGAGCCACATAAGGAGAAATTAGGGCAGGCGACCAAAAGCTTGGACAAAGAGGTAGGTTTTAAGGAGCGTAGTGAGGCAGCGAGGTTTAGGCAGGGAATTCCAGAGCTTGCGGCCTAACACAGAAAGCACAGCCACCAATGGTTGAGCGATTACAATCAGGGATGCTCAAGAGAGTAGAATTAAGAGTGCAGATATCTTAGCGGGGGTATGGGGCTGAAGGAGATTACAGAAATAGGGAGGGGCAAGGCCATGGAGGGATTTGAAAACAAGGATGAGAATTTTGAAATTGAGGCGTTGCTTAACTGGGAGCCAATGTATGTCAGCGACCACACGGGTGATGGGTGAGCGGAACTTGGTGCGAGTTAGGATATGCACAGTTGAGTTTTGGATTACCTCAATTTTACATAGGGTAGACTGTGGAAGGCCAGTCAGGAGTGCATTGGAATAGTCAAGACTAGAGCTAACAAAGGCACAGATGAGGGTTTCAGCAGTGAATGAGCTGAGGCAAGGGTGGAGACACGCGATGTTATGAAAGTGGAAATAGGTGGTCTTAGTTATGCTTCGAATATGTGGTCTGAAGCTCATTTCAGGGTTAAATATGACACCAAGGTTGCGACCGGTGTGGTTCAGCCTCAGACAGAAGTTAGGGAGAGGGATGGAGTCAGCGGCTAGGGAATTACGTTTGTGGCAGAGGAAGAGAGTGCAAAAGCAAGGAAGTTATGCTAACCCATTATAAATAAAGTTATATAGCACCTCTCATGACCACCGGACGTCTCAAAGCGCTTAACAGCCAATGAAGTACTTTTGGACTGTAGTCACTGTTGTAATGTGGGAACCACTGGTTACGCGTCAGCTGGAGTAATGTTTCCAATTCAGGGCACCACACATCAGGAAAGATGTCAAGGCCTTAGAGAGGTGCAGAAGAGATCTGCTAGAATGGTACCAGGGATGAGGGACTGCAGTTATGTGGAGAGACTGGAGAAGCTGGGGTTGTTCTCCTTAGAGCAGAGAAGGTTATAAGGAGATTTGATGGAGGTGTTCAAAATCATGAACGATATTGATAGAGTAAATAAGGTGAACCTGTTTCCAATGGCACGAGGGTCAGCAAGCAGAGGACATAGATTTAAGGTTATTGGCAAAAGACCCAGAGGCGAGGGGAGTGACATTTGTTTTTAAACGCAGTGTGATGCTATGACCTGGAATGCACAACCTGAAAGTGTGGTGAAAGCAGATTCAATTGTAACATTCAGAAAAGAATTGGATAAATACTTGAAGGGAAAGAAATTACAGGGCTGTGGGGAAAGAGCAGGATAGTAGAATTAATTGGATAACTCTCCCAAAGAGACGGCACAGATACGATGGGCTGAATGGCCTCCTTCGGTGCTGTATGACCCGAGGATTCTGATGCCTTGTTTAACTCCATCATTACAAAAGGTCAAACTGGAAGTGAAATTCTCAAGATTCAAAGCTACTCGTAGAAATTGCAAAAGGCAGCATTGAGATCTGTTCTTTTAAATCCTCCTGTCATTATTACAGGAAGTGCAGTGATAACCTTCGATATCCTTAACATAAAGGACCAATCTCATTCCTTCCTTTTTCGTGCTTGTATGATTCCTATCTTAGCCTCAAGCGTCTGCACATGACATTTTTCTTACATTAAATGTAACAAGATACAGTGCTGACAAAAACAAATCATAATAAACAATTTAATAACCAAACACAAAAGAAGTTAATAGCAAGTCAATCCACGGAAAACTTCAACCGAGGAACAGGAGGAGGCCATTCAGCCCCTCGAGCCTGTTCTGCCATTCAATGAGATCACGGCTGATCTGTACCTCAACTCCAATTACCCGCCTTTGTTCCATATCCCTTGATACCCTTGCCGAACAAAAATCTATTTATCTCAGTCTGGAAATTTTCAAGTGACCCAGCTTCAACATGAGGTATGAACATTAAAACCGACACTGGCAGATAAATCTGGTACATTTATAGGAGTCACATGTCCACACATGGGCCTTTTTTTTTAAAAAAAAGGAGGACCTCTGGAAATGCAGTTAGCAAGTCAATAGGAATGTGTGGAATGTATGAAGGAGATCAGAAAATTAAAACAAAAACTATTATATATATATATAAAAAATACTTTGGCATTGAAAGAATTAACAAAATATTTACCGATATCTACTCAAGTACAAATATTGCCTACTCTAAATTGTTTCCATGTTTTGATGTCTTTTCTACGTGCCAGCAATTTGTGGCTTGTGTGTTTTTTTAATGTAACTGTTGTATGAACTCTTATTTTTATATCTGATCAGGTGATGCAGTCTGAAAAGTTATAGTGGTAGGATCTGACTCTATGACGGTGGTTTGAACGGCAGCTGAATTTCTGCAGCTCCTCATCTGATTGACAGTAATCATCAACACGGAGCTGAATATCATGGACAACCCACTGACCAGGAAGGCTGCGGTATAATTTCCTGTTGTATCCACCAACCAACCTATAAAGAGAAAGAGGATTTTTAAAAAAAAATCAGTGTTGAACTACAGATGCGCTATTGCAAACACTTAAAAAAAAACATACATCCCACAATCACACCTTGTGGGTAAGGCACATCCCTATAAAGTGTTGAGGCAGCAATAATAACACTTAAGCACATTACTGGTACAAACTGAGGCAGAAGCTCATTTGGATGTCCAAGTGGATCAGGATAGCAACAATAACCTATAATGTACAATACGATTCCCCCTAGTAGTAAAACCAGTAAGTTGGGTCACTCACAAGTCAGTCAGCTGTTAAATCAATTCGCAGCCAACCATGGCTTTTGAGAAGTTCCGGGGGAAGTACACTGAATGACAATATTTAAGGTGCTTCACAGGAGCATTATCAAACAAAATTTGACATTGAGCCACATACCGAGATATTAGGGCAGTGGTCAAAGAGCTAGGTTTTAAGGAGGAAAGAGAAGTAAAGAGGCGGAGAGATTTCGTGAGGGGATTCTCGAACTCAGGGAATTGGCAGATGAAAGCAGGGCTGCCCATGGTGGAGTTTAAAATTGGGCTGCTCGAGGCCAGAATTGGAGAAGCGTAGATATCTCAGACGGTTGTAGGGCTTTACAGAGAGATTACAGATATAAGGAGGGGCGAGGTGGTGGAGGGATTTGAAAACGAGAGAATTTTGAATCGAGGCATTGCTTAACCTGGAGCCAAAGTAGGTCAGCGATGTAGCTCAATCTCCCTCAATCATTTCAGAACAACTGCCATTGTGACAAGATAACTGTGCAGCCAATCATGTCACTACTTGTGTAACCATTAGAAAGGGATAGATAGGTTTAGACAAGACTCAATGGGTAAATGTACTAATTTTGTGCTCTCAGAAAATAGTGCTGCGTAGCGGAAGCACACGGAATGACTGGAACGCCTATCATATATTAGGGCAGATAATAGCAAATGAGCTAATAGCAACATTATCCTTATTTTTTTGGTGACCCCTGAAAACAAATAGGTTCATAGCACAAATAGGGCCATTCGACCCTTCGAGCCTGCACCACCATTCAATACCCCTTTCCCGCTTTCTCTCCATACCCCTTGATCCCTTTAGCTTGGATTGCAAGAGTATAAACATTACAGTTTGATTGACACTAGCTGAAACTTATTAAAATAGTAAAACAAAATAAATCAGTGAACAATTCAAAATCCATTTACAATAAAAACAACTGTAGTAGATTATGTAACACATTACTGACCTGCGATTGGTGGGCCAATAAGATAGGGTATCCCATGAATAAAGTAAACTATTCCCAGAGCAGAGGACAGGAAAGCATTTCCTGCTATATCTGATGTTATTACTGGGATAAGAGCAACATAAGCCCCATCAAAGTATCCATAAAGAACTGCATAGGGAACAAGGAGTGGAAAAGATCTCAGAATGGGAATGAACAGAGAGCAGAGACCATCCAGCCCAATGGTTAAAATGTAACAGTATTTGCGATACTTCTTCAACCACCTGCAGATTTAAAGAGAGAAGGTTGCCATAATAAAAATATTATTCAGTTTGGATAAACTGCCCAATAAATTAAATCCTAATGGCTTGGTCTGTTTTTATTGCACTCGATATGAAGAATTGCAGCAATTTTAATGGCCATCCTTTCCTACTTACAAATGATTACCATTGATCTCAAACTAGTGTCCTGAACTTATATAAAGGTCATTACAAAGATGTGAAGGCAGAGTTGGTTAAAGTGGACTGGGAAAATATAAAGTATCAGACTGTAGAAATGCAGTGGCAAACATTCAAGGAGATTTTTCATAACTCTCAGCAAAGATTTATTCCAGTGAGAAATAAAGATGCTAAGAGAAGGAAGAACCAGCCCTGGCTAACTAAGGGGGGAAAAGGATGGTATCAATTTGAAAACAAAGGCATACAATGTTGCGAAGGACAGTGGGCGGTCAGAGGATTGGGAAATTTTTAGAAACCAGCAAAAGGACAACTAAAAAAATGATAAAGACAGAAATGATAGCATATGAGAGCAAACTAATGAAATATAAAAACAGTCAGTAAAAGCTTCTACAGGTATATAAAAAGGAAATTAGTAGCTAAAGTAAACATTGGTCCCTTAGAGGATGAGACTGGGGAATTAATAATGGGAAACAGGGAAATGTCAGAGACTTAAAACAAATATTTTGTATCAGTCTTCATGGTAGAGGACACTAAAAACATCCCAATAATAGATAATTAAGGAGCTATTGCATGGGGAGAACTTAGAACAATCACTATCACTAGAGATAAAGTAACAGGCAAACTAATGGGACTAAACGTGGACAAGTCCCCTGGACCTGATGGCTTGCATCTGAAGGTCTTAAAAGAAGTGGCTGCAGAGATGGTGGATGCATTGGTTGTAATCTAGCAAAATTCCCTGGATTCTGGAGCGGTCCCAGCGGACTGGAAAACCGCAAATGTAACACCCCTATTTAAGAAAGGGAGACAGAAAGCAGGAAACTATGGGCACAAGTTTCGAGCCGCGTCTAGAACGGCACAGTCCCGACCTGGACGCCCATTTTTCGCGCCACAAAGTGCGCCTAAAAAAACCCTCCAGATTCTCCAGCTCCCTGCAGGTCCTCTGGCCCTCGGCGCAGCGCAGCAGGAGCTGTAGGGGGCGGAGCCAGGTCCCTGTGCTGAAAACAGTGCCGGGACCTCTGCACATGCGCGCAACAGTGGGCGCGCATGTGCAGTAGCTCCAGGCGCCCAAAACTGTGTGGGAGGGGCCCGAAGCACGTAACCCCTAGCCCTGGCCGAATGGCCTCACTGGGGCTGCGTGAATAAGGCTCCTCCCACAGCCAGCTCCTGCTTCCTCCCGACCCGACTTGACTCCCGCTTCCCGCCCCCCGCCTCCAGACTGAACCCGAAACCAACACCGACCCGACTCCCGCTTCCCCCCGCCCCCGGACCCGACCCCCCGGACTGGACCCGACCCGACTCCCGCTCCCCCCCCCCGCCCCCAGACTGGATCCGACCTGACCTCCCTCCTCCCGACCTGACCTCCCTCTCCCTCCCTCCCCCCGACCCGAACCGAACCAACCTCCCTCCTCCCACCCCCCCGACCCGACCCAATGCCACCTACCTGTAAATCTGATGCTGGGGACGGAGCCTGCCCGAAGTCTCGGGCCCGGCCCATCCAGCCTCCCTCCCCCTTCTCTTTTCCCCCCACCCCCGCCAATCTCCTTCCCCCCCCCATCTCCTTCCCCCCCGCCATCTCCTTCCCCCCCCCGCCATCTCCTTCCCCCCCCGCCATCTCCTTTCCCCCCCGCCATCTCCTCCTTCTCCCCCCTCCTCCTTCTCCCTCCCTCCCCCTTCTCCCCCATCCCTCCCACATCCCTCCCTCTGCTCCCCCCCTCTCTCCCTCTACCCCCCTCCCCTCGCTGTCAGAAACACAGACACTGACAGACAGAGAATGAGAGACACACAGAGACAGACAGAGAGATAGAGACACTGACAGAGACACACTGAGGGGGGCATCCCAGCACGCTGTTGGAGGGCTCCCGGTGCTGCAGTCGGTAAGTAGAAAATGTTTTATTTATTGATTTAAAAAAATAATTATTATTTCTTACTAATTTTTTTTGATTGATTTATTGGTTGATTTATTGATGTATTTATCATTTATTATTGATGATGGCTCTTTATTTGTAAAACTGAAGTGTTTAATGTTTGTAAACTTCCCTTTAAACCCCCCCACCCCACCATTCCCTACGCCTGATTTGTACTCTACGCCTGATTTTCTAAAGTGTAGACAAGGTTTTTTCGAGCATACAAAAATCTTCACTTGCTCCATTCTAAGTTAGTTTGGAGTAAGTTTTCACTGACGAAACTTTGAAAACAGGTGTAAGTGGCCGGACACGCCCCCTTTTGGAAAAAAAATTCTGTTCCAAAGTGAAACTGTTCTAACTGACTAAAACTGGAGCAAACTAAATGACGAGAATTCCGATTTCTAAGATACTCCGTTCTACACCAGTTGCTCCTAAAAATCAGGAGCAAATCAAGTGGAAACTTGGGGCCTATAGACCAGTTAGCCTAACATCTGTCATTGGGAAATGCTGGAGTCAATCATTAAGGAAGTTTTTTGAGGATGTAACAAGCAGAGTGGATAAAGGAGGACAGATTGATGTCATGTATTTGGATTTCCAGAAAGCATTCGCTAAGGTACCACACAAAAGGTTACTGCACAAGATAAGAGCTCACGGGGTTGGGGGTAATATATTAGCATGGATAGCGGATTGGCTAACTAACAGAAAGCAGAGAGTCGGGATAAATGGGTCATTTTCAGGTTGGCAAACTGTAAGTAGTGGGGTGCCGCAGGGATCAGTGTTGGGGCCTCAACTATTTACAATTTATATTAATGACTTGGATGAAAAGATCGAGTGTAACGTAGCCAAATTTGCTGATGATATAAAGATAGGTGGGAAAGCAAGTTGTGAGGAAGATGCAAATAATCTACAAAGGGATATAGATAGGCTAAGTGAGTGGGCAAACATTTGGCAGATGGACTATAATGTGGGAAAATGTGAGGTTATCCACTTCGGTAGGAAAAATAGAAAAGCAAAAATTATTATTTAAATAGGGAGCGATTACAAAATGCTGTAGTACAGAGGGATCTGGGGGTTTTGTACATGAAATGCAAAAAGTTAGCATGCAGGTACAGCAAGTAATCAGGAAGGCAAATAGAATGCTGGCCTTTATTGCAAGAGGGGATGGAGTATAAAAGTAGGGAAGTCCTGCTCCAACTGTTGGTAAGACCACACCTGGAGTACTGCATACAGTTTTGATCTCCGTATTTAAGGACAGATATATTTGCATTGCAGGCTGTTCAGAGAAGGTTCATGAGATTGTTCCTGAGATGAAGGGGTTGACCTATGAAGAAAGGTTGAGCAGGTTGGGCCAATTCTCATTGAAGTTTAGAAGAATGAGTGGTGATCTTATTGAAACATAAGATTCTGAGGGGGCTTGACAGGGTAGTTGCAGAGAGGATGTTTCCCCTCATGGGGGAATCTAGAACTAGGGGGCATCGTTTCAGAATAAGGGGTTGCCCTGCTCCTATTTCTTATGTTCTTATAGAATCTAGATACAATGAACTTGGCTAATACAAATCTCCAAATGACAGCAAACATTTGCCTTCAAATGAACTAAAACACCATTCAAGTGGAGATGACTGAACCACGATGAGTAGAATTATTTTATAATAATCAGGTTCAACTACGCTGATCTCATTCTTGTCTACAGACTCGAGGCTTAAAAAACGTTTACATAAAAACAGAAAATGCTGGAAATACTCAGCTGGTCAGGCATCTGTGGAGTTAATTTTAAGGTTGATGACCTTTCATCAGAACTGGAATAAGTTAGAGATGTGACGGGTTTTAAGAAAGTACAAAGGCAGGGATGGGGGGGTGGGGGAAGAGAACAAAATGGAAGGTCTGCGACCGGGTGGATGGCAGGAGGAATTAAATGACAGAAGGAATCATGGTGCAAGGCAAAAGGGGGTGGTAATGGGACAAAAAAAAATGGGTCTGGAGGAGCTGTAAATGGGAACAACAGAATCATTAGCAGCAACTGCCGTCCGAAAACATAGAAGCGGTGGTTATGAATTGAAATTGTTGAACTTAATATGTTGAGTCCGGACAGCTGTAAAATGCCTAATCGAAAGTTGAGGGGCTATTCCTCGAGTTTCGTTAGAACAGTGTAGGAGGCCAAGGACAGAGAGATCCAAATGGAAGTGCGATGGAGAATTAAAACGACAAGCGACCGGAAGCTCAAGGTCATGCTTACGGACTGTGTGGAGGTGTTCCGCAAAGCGATCACCCAATCTACACTTGGTCTCCCCAATGTAGAGGAGGCCGCATCGTGAGCAGCGAATACAGTATACTAAAGTACAAGTAAATCGCTATTTCACCTGGAAGGAGTCTTTGGGGCCCTGGACGGTGGGAGGGGAGGAGGTGAAAGGGCAGGCGTTGCATACCGTGGGATCGGGAAGGGGTGTTGGGAGTGATTGGGAAATGGGCCAGAATGTCGCAGAGGGAACAGTCCCTTCGGAATGCTGAAAGGTGAGGGGGAAGGCGTGTTTGGTGGTGTCATCACTCTGAAGGTGGGGGAAATGGCGGAGGATGTTCATTTGAATGTGGAGCTGGTGCGGTGGAAGGCGAGGACAAGGGGAACCCTATCGTGGTTCTGGGATGGAGGGGAAAGGATGAGAACAGAACTGTGGGAAATGGAACAAACAAGGTCGAGAGCCCCGTCAACCATGATGAAGGGGAATCCTCGGTGGAGGAAAAAGGAAAGCACTGGTATGGAAGGTGGCAGCTTTAGAACGGATGCGAAGGAGACAGAGAATCTGGGTAAATGGAATAGAGTCCTTGCAGGAAGCGGGGTATGAGGTAGTGTAATCATGGTAGCTGTGGGAGTCAGTGCGTTATAATAGATATTGGTGGCCAGCCTATCCCCAGAAATGCAGATAGAGACGTCAAGGAAGGGAAGGGGTTGGAGATGGATCATGTGAAGGGGAGGGAGGGGTGGAAGCCAAGTGCCGCACTGCCAGATCACGGCATGGACCCCACCTTCAAAGCGTTAGTGGGCCACGACAATTAAGTTGGCACATTTTATATTGACCCACCCGCCACTTCCCCTTTAATTTGCGCCCCGCGAGCCTCCTGTTCGTTCGTGTCCCCCGAAGCTATCGCTGTCATCGCCCCCGCACAGCTTCAGGAGGGGCGGGCCAATTTTTGTTCTGGTGCGAAAAATCGCCAGCGGAGCGGGGCGCTACCAGTTTACCGCTGCCATTAAACTCCTGGGAAATGTAAATGATCCCAATTTCTCCCCCAAATACTGCCTGACCTGCTGAGCGTTTCCAGCATTTTCTGCTTTTAATTTTAACTTTACTCATAGTTAAACACTACAGCCCCGTCCAGCATTAACAGGTTCATCAATTTTCAATCATCACCCCTCTCCAATCATTTTTATAGGGGGTTCACAAACCATTTTGGACCTCTTTGGGTTGGATAGGATTAACTGACGGGCTAATGGTGTTGGTGTGAATTCAGAAAGCTGGCAGCCAATACGTTATCCATCTGGACCCATTATTATTGATTTTCGTTGCATTTCCTGGCATCCTTCATCTTTTTAAACTGAGAGGGGCATAAGTATGCCTCATTAAAAACACAAACAAGGCCAAATGGGGACATGTGATTGAAGGAGTGGATGGGTTGGCGATGGATACCATGTTGTGAATCCAGCCAGTTGTGGGTGGGAACTGACAAACCAATTCCTCGATTGTTTAGTTTCTCCATTTCTCAGATGGACTGGGGTCAACAAATCAGATGCTTTTCCTGTTCCCTCCCCATAGCCCAACCTCTTTCTCTTCTCCCAATGCTGATGTTTCTGATTAACTTCTGAGCTCCAAGTGAAAGACATCTTGTACTGAGGAATGGAAGTCTTTTAATCCTGGCATCCAATTACATCACTTGGCATTCCCAGGTGCACAATAAAACCCTCTCTGCTGCAAAAATATGCATCAATTCCTCTAGTGCATTGCACATACTCTCTCGGCCTGGTGCGGTGAATAGTGCCAACATCTGTTAATGTGACCATATCAATCTCTATACCAGCCACTTTTGATGAGCGAGGAAAAATGGCCTTCAGAGATGCTTTTAAGTTTATAAAAACCCAGGCTTTAAAAAGTTCACATCCAGAAAATAAACAGTGGAAACCATAAAGAATGATGAAAGTTTACTAGTAAAAGGTGTTAATTAGTAAAGCAAGGTATCGAAAAGTTAGACTAAGCAGAAAATAAAATTATTAATGGGCAAAAAAGACAAAATGGAGGAATGTGGGACAATGGGATAAGCTGAATTATTAAAGTATTTAAAGCACTCTATTAAAGTTTTTACTACATTAGTGGTTCAGTGTTAGTGGTTCAAGATGTGAGCTGAAAATGTACAAAACCTTCAAATTGTATCCTTCCTAGGGAGACAGAAACTCCTCTGGACGGCACAAGTGGTGGGAACTGCATCAGATGACTTCCAATGGAAAATTCCGCAAGTGGCAGGGAGCCAGAAGACAATTTCTACCCAGTCCACTGAAAAGTTACGCTGCCAATTCAGTAATTCGCGCAGGAAATCCTGCCCAGGGTCATTAGTTTCTGGGGCTAAGTGCCCTGGTTCTATGGAGCACTGACAATGATCTCGGAGTTACCAATGCTGCAATTCATCCTTTAGGCTATGGGGCTGAAATTGTCCTCCGACTGGCAGGGGGCGCACTCACCGATATTGAAGATTTTTCTCGGAGAGTAGAGCGAAATTCAGCACTTTGTATATTTTTTTTGTTCCGGGCGGTGAAATTGAGTTGCGGTGGGGCAGAAGTGCATGGGGAGCGGGGCGGACATCGGTACGTGTGATCAGCGCTGCGCTGATGGCGTCAGAGCAACGCAGACATCCCGCTGACGCGTAGCAACATCCCTTCAGTTAAAAGAGGGCAGCTGTGAACTCTGCAGCCACATTAGTGACACCCACTGGGCCACCGGGGAAGGTTTCGGCCGGGCCAAGGGGTGCCGGGCTGAACCCGGGGGGGCCACCGTTGCCGGGCCGACCTCGGAATCGGCCGACCATTAAAATAAAATGGCAGCCGCGGCAGTGCACCCTCCCCTTTAGGGGCGGATGCGCCACCCAGCCACAGGCAGCTTTCCGCAGGGGAAAGCGGTCGGGGGCACCGAGCGGCAGCCAATCCGTTCCCGCGGGGTAACTTCCCATGGGGCAATTTCCCACGCAGGGCGCAAACGGGGTCGCCACTGGTCAGTAAAGGGTCGACGGGGCA
This sequence comes from Pristiophorus japonicus, assembly GCF_044704955.1. Taxonomy (NCBI): domain Eukaryota; kingdom Metazoa; phylum Chordata; class Chondrichthyes; family Pristiophoridae; genus Pristiophorus; species Pristiophorus japonicus. The sequence continues at coordinate 318,921,882 of NC_091979.1, forward strand.
GGAACATCCACTGCCCCCCCCCAAAAAATTAGGGCAACCGAGCGATGAGTGCTTTCCGCACAGTCACTGCCTCTTTTTTAACGGCTCTTTAAAAAAGGGGAAATTTCAGCCCCTATGAGTTTCATCATTCTAGTACAGAATAAAATCAAAAACTTGTGTGTTTTATCCTTACCTTCTGTCCGCTAGCCAGCCAAATGAAATATTCCCAACAATGTCTATGATGCCTAGTATTGACATTAAAAAGGCCGCTTGTTGCTGGCTGACCCCAGAGCTTACCGCGTATGGTACAAGATGCACAAAAGGAGTGTTGCAGCCATAGGCCAAGAACAGCAACGATACACCAAATACAAGGAAGTCTGGCGTCAGGAGGAAGGCGTATTCTTTATACGACGGACAACAGCCACAGGGCTGCTTGTTACCACAGCCTTTTCCGATGAAGTTTGAATCTGCAGAAGGGCAAGGCAGTTGAGGGTCTTCACGTTGTGTTTTATAGCTGCATTCCTCAGAAGGCTTTCTGCTCGCCATACTGCTTACGGTGGAATTGGACAGATCCTCTACAAGAGTGAGGGGCCGGAGCAGGGCACCACAGACGCAAATATTAGCTACAAGGCCTCCAAGGATGAGTAACGCCCCACGCCAAGAGTACTGTTCAATCAGCAGCTGAACCACTGGGGCTAAAACAAAAGTCCCAATTCCACTTCCTGACATGGCCAACCCATAAGCCATAGCTTTTCTTTTACAGAAGTACTTCCCCACAATAGCTATGGCTGGAGAATAAGCTAGAGCATATCCACAACCTGCAACAGAGAACACAATTTTTAAAAATTACGATGTGTACTATTTCATCCAGTTGCTTTCATTTTCAGCTTTCTACTGACAGTAGTCGACAGCACAACTGCTTTTAGTTAGGAATGCAGGCAAATGCACACTCACACACACGCTTCAAAACTACTGCCTCTATCTAAGACGCACCCAACAACTCGAGAAACTTGACGTGTCAATTGCAATAATCTGATGAATAAGCCCAATAGCTTTTGTCCATATTGGGTGGAAATTTCAACTTCAGGAGAGGCGTAAAAAAAATGGTAGCAGATTTTACCTTTGTTACTCAGATAGGTTTAATGAGCTGGGTCTATTTCCTTTACAGCAGCGTAGAATTAGAGGCAATCTGACAGAGGTATATAAAATGATGATGCGTGTAATTCATAGATTATTTCAGTTTCAGATTAAGGACAACCGGGGACACGAGCTTAAACTATGCACAAGTAGGACTAGCCTAGATGTTAGTTGGGTTCTTTTCCCAAAGAGAAGTGAGCCTCTGATTGTGATACCGGCTGGTGTGCTGGGTGCTGACTCTCCATGCCTACAAGAGGGAGCTCGACCAATTCTTTGCAGGGGCAGAGCTTGCATCATATAGACAGTAAGTGGATGTACCAGTTAATGTACACATGGTCAATGTGATCTTCTGTATTGGATTGGATTGTCTGAGATCCTTATTGGCCCTGGGTTTTTTTCCCGATTTCTTTTGCCTCTCCCATGAAAATTCATGGCCGTGTTTGGCGGGGGCAGGGGGGCGTGATGCAGATGGTAGGAAGTGTTGCTTCAGGCATCATGAGTGTGGAGCAGGTTTGATGGACCAGCTGGTCTTTTCCTGCCTGTCATTTTTCTAGGTTAGTATAATGTATGCACCGGTGAGTCTGCTCACAGTTTGTAGAGTGCTGTTGCATTGTGAGTGGCTTAGCCAGTTGATCTCCTGGAGAGGTCTCTTCCATCTATTGGAAGGGAAGGGAATCTCCCTGCATGCTGTGAGACCCTCCAGAAGCATATGGAGGGAGTCATGGGAGAGCCTGGGTTCAGCCGGGCACCTCTGTGCAGTGTTTGTCAGTGATTGCAGCACCTCAAGGCTGTAGAACACTGACAGCACAACTGTCAAAATTAATTTGGGCATGGCCCCTTTAAGGAAACCGGCTGATGACAAGTCATCAAAAGACATCACCAGACCCACTTCCTTCAATTGGCCGGGAAATGCCACCGATGTCGCCCACCAGCAGCGAGGCCGGGTCCCACCGAGGTTGGTAAAATCCAGCCTCTCGTCTCTGATCTTCTGAAAGCTGGTGGACAAAAAAAAAACTCACTTCAGGACACTGCAAAACTTATTTTACTCTTTCTGCCTTGATGCCACAAGTAGTGTCTCAAATCACTGCTCCTGCCCATTGTGCTGGGCCAGGAGGATCTTTCAGCCCTTCAGTACAATGGCATTGTGACAGCATTACTAAATTCAGAGCGAATACAAGGACAAAACTTCCTCAAGATGGTTTCTGCAAGATAGAAAAACAAAACGAGATTTTGCCAAAATTAAAAACCTTAATATGAGACAGGTATATAAAGCTAACTCATGTAATCTTTCCCCATTCCATGTTTCTAAACAGTGCAGACAGCAAAATCACTGGGGGTTGTCACAGTGGCTATTTATGCTACTTAAATTTCTGGACCAGGAAGGACTCAAGTGTCTGGCTAATAATTTCACTTCAACAATTTATCACAAGGGCACATTGCCACTAAATTAACATTATGTGTAACCAGCCAAGTGCATTCATACAAACCTGCTTAAAATACTAATGGGACCGCACGCTATGTACACTCGTGTATTAGATTGGGTAGTTAGGCTCCTATTTGGTGGTCCTTTACACAAGCAACTGTTTTCGGTGGAGGGTTCAGTGCTGTACTTTGCCACAGCCTTGCAATGTGCAGTATGCAGCTACTGTATTCACCTGGAGCGGAACAAAGAGTCCCAGACACAACAACACAAGTAAAGTTGGCAATTTTCCACTTTTATGTTTGCTTTGGAAATGCCCCTTTATTTTACTGGTTCACAAACAAAAAGCTCAAGAGACTTTTAACATTCACTTGGCAGAAATACAACAGTAGAAGGCAATTATCAGATTAAGCTTGTCACAACAGTACATCACCCTGCTGTACCAATACACTGAGCCAAGGAGGGGCGAGGCACATACTTGCCATTCGTGACAGTCTCTCATTGACCAATCTTCCTCTGTACCTCCCTCTCTAATATACTGGCATGTTGCAAATATTATCCAAAAAACTTTGCATCACTATCTTAATTTTACAAAAAAATTGGTAGGATTTCCACCGTAAAGATAAATTAAAATAATTTATTCTCTCACACCAGTGCTACCAATTCCTCACCCAGTTTCCTGCCTCCCCACTCTCAAATTGTACCAGGACCCACAGCTGCACCACATTGAACAGTCAGTTAATAATTGGGCCATTTTTTATACTTACCATCGCGGAACGTGCTCTCGACTGGCCGAGAGCTAAATTTAATTATTATAATTAATGCTAATGAACCAGTAATGAGCGCCAGCAGAATTCCCCAATTTCTTTGCGGGTGATGCTGCGATACAGACTCAGCTCATTCATATAAAATGGCTGATGAGGATCAGGCACATTGTCAGCTTTTGACTTCTTAAAAGGTAGATTTGCTGGACTGTGCACAGGAGCATTTTTGGTTAATTTAACTTTTGAGAACTAGATTAGTGACCTTTTTTTGCTGCATTTTTGTTGGTTGTATTTGTTTGACTAACTTTTCACCTAGCAAGATTTTTGATTGCTACAACTCAATCTAGATGATGGAAATTCCTTTGGAGTATCTTTAAAGGTGGCAGGATATATTGAGAAGGCTGTTAAGAAGCAGATGGGTTCATTGGCTCTATAAATAGAGGCATAAAGTACAACAGCAGGAAAGTTATGCTAAATCTTTATTAAATCACTGGTTAGGCCTCAGCTGGGGCCTACTCTGGGCACCACACTTTAGGAAGAATGTCAAGGCCTGGGAGAGGGTGCAGAGGAAATTTACTCAAATAATGATGGACTTTAGTTATGTGGAGAGACTCGGGATTGTTCTCCTTAGATCAGAGAAGGCTAAGGGGGAGATTTAATAACGGCATTCAAAATTATGAAGAGTTTTGATAAAGTAGATAAGCAGAAACTGTTTCCACTGGTGGGAGAGTCATCAACCAGAGAAATCTGTCCCCAGCAGAGTGGAGACGGAGAACATTTTTAAAGTTGTTATGATCTGGATTGCATTGCCTGAAAGGCTGGTGGAAGCAGATTTAATAGTAATTTTCAAAAGGGAATTAGATACATACTTCAAAAGGAAAAATTTGCAAGGCAATGGTAAAAGAGCAAGGGAGTACGACTAATTGGATAGCTCTTTCAAGGAGCCAGCACAGGCACGATGGGCCGAATGGCCTCCTTCTGTGCTATATGATTCTATGGGCTAGACTTTCGGCAACATTCTGCCCATTTAGTGCTTTGGAAGCCATTACTGCCCATTAATTTCTTCAAGTGGAAACTAGCGCCCACTCACTCCCCTTATACTGCCTGCTGTAATTTCGGCAGCCTATTACCGCCGGCGGTAATTTGGGTGATTTTCCATGCACTTCAATGTGCATTGCCCAAATACCGGCCATATTACCGCCGGGCACCAAATTCGGCAATTCGCACAAATTACCGCCAGCATAATGTACCGCCCTGAAAAAGCTGCACTTACCTGACCTTAACCCGGCGGTATGGATGCCATGTTTTAAAACGGATGAACTTGAAAAATATGCTACTTTAAGTTGGAGGGAGCATTAAAATCATTTATGAGTGGATTTTAAGGGTGTTTGAAATCAATGCTCATAATCTGAGGGTAAAGTAGTCTATCTAGATAAATTTTTTGGTTGTTTAAGGAAAATGTAATAATTTTTGATAGTTTAGAAGACTTTTAAAGGAATGGGGCCTGCAATTTCTAAGCCAATATTGCTAACTATTCACATGCTGCAGAACAGAGCTGGAAGAAGAGCATTATGTGCCCAAAGAGGTGGCAGACTGCCGAGGAGGAGGAGACCTTACACCCAACGCATTTACAGAGATAAGCGATCATACCTGGACCTGTCCAATAAAATGTGCGTTAGAAGGCTGCGCTTCCGAAAGTAGATATGCCAGCGAATTAAGGGAGACCTACAGCCTACCAGCACCATCAGGACCGCACTGCCCGTTGAGGTTAAGGTGACTGTGGCACTTTCATTCTATGCATCAGGCTCCTTTCAGGCCTCAGCTGGCGACATTTGCAGCATCTCTCAGCACGCCACACATTGCTGCATTAGACAGGTGACAGAAGCGCTTTACGCACGCAGGATGGAGTTTATAAACTTCCCAATGAGCAGGGAGGCACAGAGTGAGAGTGCTTTGGGGTTCTGGAGAATACCAAACTTCCCCAAGGTCCAGGGTGCAATAGACTGTACGCACATTAACCTGCGAGCACCTTTAGAGGACGCAGAGGTGTTTCGAAACCAAAAGGTATTCCACTCCCTGAACGTGCAGCTCCGTCAACCACAAGCAAATAATCATGGTGGTAAACGCGAATTTTCCAGGGAGCATTCATGATGCGCACATCTTGCATGAGAGCACTGACTCCGACCTCTATAAAAGTCAGCCACAAGGTCAATACTGGATGCTTGGTGCCAATGGATACGGCCTCACCACCTGGCTCTTGACGCCCCTCTGTAAGCCTCAGACAGATCCAGTAACAGCCACATGCAATATTGCCGACAAGACAATTGGAAGTAGCGCTTTCGATGCCTGGACCACTCTGGAGGCAGCCTACAGTATCATCCTGAGCACGTCGCGGAGCTCATTGTGGTGTGCTGCATGGTGTGCAACTTGGCGATCAGAAAGAGACAGGAATTGCCACAGGGGACTGCAGGACCACCTCAGGACAGAGGGGATGAGGCAGAGGACAAAGCGGAAGAGGAGGAGGTTGAGGAGGAGTCTGCCGATGAGCCCATGACACCTTCCACCCCTGCACCGCAGGAGAAGCCCCGTGGTAGTTACGCAGCAGCAAAACTGTTACGTCAGGAGCTCATAAATGAACGCTTTGCTTGAACGTTGAGAGTTAAGTTTAAACCTTGCCCAGCCATTGTTTGCAACCCTTTTATTGATTGTTAACCTCTCATTTTGTGAAAGTGAGCGAGGCACTGCACAATAATTGTTAAGTTCAATAAAATGCTATCAGTTATGAAAAATGTTTTTTGTGAAATAAATTAATAAATAAATCTTTTTAAAGTAAATTTGTAACAAAATGTAAACAAAGCATCAAGATCGAAAAAATTAACCATTAAACGTTAAACATTAAACCCACAATGCCCCTCCAAACAGTAAACAATGTTTCATTAAAAGTTAACATTTTTTGAACAAACAATGTCTGCCCCACAACCTGCCAATAAATCTACCTGTGACCACCATTCCCACCACCTCTCTCCCCGCACTCCCTCCCCCACTCCATCGCACCCTCAACTGTTTTCTGGCATCACCCCTACCTCTGCCCCTGCCCGAGTTGGGCCCTGTGCGTTGTGCAGCAGGGTGCCTCGAGCGATGCTGCTGTGGGCCGGGGGGGGGTGACGGTGGCAGTGCCACGTGTGGGGAATCTGGAGAAGAGGGAGGCTCAGACGTATTGCCATGCTCCTGACGCCCATGTGCTGTCGGCAGTGGTGGAACGACACCGTGGGATTCAGTGTCGTGGACCGATTGCAGCGTCTGCCGCATAGCATCAACAGGATCGGCAGTTCGCTGTATCACCGCAATCAGCACCAGCGTGTCCTCCAATTGGCACGTTGATTACACTGCGACGTTTCCGGCTAGTCCAACAATTGCCTGGAGGAGCTCTCGACCAATGTTAACGCTCCACCTCGACAACACAACCATGCCTTCGAGCGCACCTCCCCTGCCCAAATCAGCCTCCGCGGATTCGGCACGGGGGCTCAACACTCGGTGTGCATACCGCTTGGTCTGGCCACTTCCTCGGAGCCCAATCCATGACATGTGGTTTCGGCTGAGGAAGAGGTGGCTGCAGGTATTACGGACCCTTCAGTTTCTGCACCCCCTTCTTCTACATCCAACGGTACCATCCTGGGGTGGGGGGGGGTCAGAAAGCCGGAGGGTTTCATCATCATCATCATCCTTCTCCTCTCAGGTGTCCTCTCTGGTCAATTCGGCACTGCCTGCTGATGCTCCAGGTCAGCTAGAAAACATAACAGAAGAGGTAAGCTGAAGGGGAAGGGAGGAAGGGACAAGCTGACATTTTAACTCTCACATTGCGCAGACATATGTAGAGGAGCAACATTACTGCATTATATATCACCGAGCGATGCCACATGCAATGAACATGAACAGAATTTACAGAGACTGCATTGCATTGCACTAAGAGTTCATGATGGTCCCAGCATTACATTACATCACTTGGCATCATTTATACAATTATGGTCACATGACTATATTACATGAACACTGCACGGCCCGGGGATTGTGTGTGACTTACGTGGTACCAACACCTTATCTGCACCTACACGCGTGGCCGAGCGATCATGTGCACGTGAGGGCTGAGGCCCGCTCTTCCAGATCTGTGAGCTCTCCCAGCTCTGGAGGACCTCCTCCGGTGCGCCGATGCTCACCTCTATTGAAAGCGATTTTTTTTCTGAAAAGATGACAATAGCATGGCATAAGGTTCGATAAAGACAAAGACCTCTGGGGAGGCGTGATTGGCAGAGGAGGGAGGTAGGGAAAACCTGCTTTATTCAGAATTGTCCATATCGTGTATGTTCTTCTTTAAATTTCTTGTCCCAGTTTCCTTTAAAATAAATGACGTTCACAAGGACAAGCTTTGTGAGACCGTCAACAGTTCCTTCAGCCAGTAAGTTCTTGATCTTGCCTTCAATCTGTGCTTCTGGTCAGGAGTTGATCCGTTGCCGGGCTTCTGTTGTCCAGCGATACCCTACTCCTGACAAAATGCCCAGAACACGACCTCGTCATCACCAACACCTTGTTCCGCCAGAGGGACAAGTACAAGGCATCGTGGCAACATCCTCGCTCCAAACACTGGCACCTGCTCGACTAAGTCATCGTCCGAGTGAGGGATCCCAAGGCCGTGTGCATCACCCGTGCCATGACAGGGGCAAACGACTGCTGGACGAACCACCCTAATCCGTTCCATCATCAACATTAATATGGCCCCAAAGCGACGACGGCAACAGAAGCAATGCCACAGAAAAATCAACACCGGGGCACTCAAAGACCCAGCTAAGAGAGCCCTATACAGCCAGCGCCTCACGGACAACTTGGCGAACCTTGATGACCCCGAGACGCAGAGTGCCCACAGGGCTTGGTCTGCCTCCAGGCCTCCATAACCCCTGCCTGTGAAGAGACGCTCGGTCACTCAACCAGGAAACACCAGGACTGGTATGATGAGAATGACCAGGAGATCCAGAAGCTAATAAAGCCCAAGGACATGGCATTTCTGAACCTAAAGCAACAACCCAACTCGGGAGCAGCAAAGCAGCTTTACAGATGGCTGAAGGCCGAGGTCCACCAAAAAACCCATGACCTAAAGAATAGATGGTGGGTGGAGAAAGCACAGGAGATTAGGCAGCTGGCCGACAGCCATGACGTGCGAGGATTCTTCACCGCAGTCAAGTCCACCTACGGCCCAAGCACCCAAGGCCCCACCCCACTGCTGGCCAAGAACGGGGAGACATTTAGCAAGGACACCGAGGCAGTCAGGGCCTGCTGGAAGGAGCACTTCGAAGATCTCCTTAATCGAGACTCTACCTTTGACACGAGTGTCCTCGACTCCATCCCACAGCATGCTACCCGCCACCATCTCAGCAAAAACCCAGCCCTGCACGAGGTAGAAAAGGCCATCCGTCAGCTCAAGAACAATAAGGCAACGGGAGCGGATGGAATCCTCACCGAGGCACTAAAGTATGGCGGAGAGGCACTATTGGCTCGAATGCATGACCTTATCTCTCTCATCTGGAAGGAGAAGTGCATGCATGGAGATCTCAGAGATGCCGTAATCGTGACCATCTTTAAAAAGGGGACAAGTCTGACTGCAGTAACTACAGAGGAATTTCCGTGTTTTTGGTCACTGGGAAAGTCATTGCTGGAATCCTCCTCAACCGTCTTCTCCCTGTGTCTGAGGAAGTCCTCACGGAGACACAGCGCGAATTCCGTCCGCTCCGGGGTTCAACGGTCATGATCTTCATGGTGCAAGAGAAATGCAGGGAACAGCACTAATCCTTACACAAGGCCTTCTTTGATCTCACAAAGGTATTTGACACTGTTAACCGCGAGGGACAATGGAGTGTCCTCCTATTTCGGCTGTCCCCAAAAGTTCGTCACCATCCTCCGCCTGCTCCACAATGACATGCAAGCCGTGATCCTGACCAACGGATCCACCACAGACCGAATCCATGTCTGGACCGGGGTCAAGCAGGGCTGTGTCATCGCGCCAACCCTCTTCTCGATCTTCCTCGCTGCAATGCTCCATCTCACGCTCAACAAGCTCTCCACTGGAGTGGAACTAAACTATAGAACCAGTGGGAACCTGATCAACCTTCGTCACCTCCAGGCTAGATCCAAGACCGGCCCATCCTCTGTCGTCGAGCTACATTACGTGGACGACATTTGCGTCTGTGCACATTCAGAGGCTGAACTCAAAGCCATCGTCAACATCTTCACTGAGGCTTACGAAAGCATAGGCCTTGCACTAAACATCCATAAGACAACCTGACCCCGCCACACTGCACTGCCCCCCAGTCATCAAAATCCACGGCGCGGCCCTGGACAACGTGGATCACTTTCCATATCTCAGGAGCCTACTATCAGCAAGGGCAGATATCGACAACGAGGTCCAACACTGCCTCCAGTGCGCCAGCGCAGCCTTCGGTCGCCTGAGGAAGAGTGTGTTCGAGGATCAGGCCCTCAAATCTGGCACCAAGCTTAAGGTCTACAGGGCTGTAGTGATACCTGCCCTCCTGTATGGCTCAGAGATGTGGACCATGTACAGTAGACACCTCAAGTTACTGAAGAAATACCACCAATGATGTCTCCGCATGATCGTGCAAATCCCCTGGGAGGACAGACGCACCAACGTTAGCGTTCTCGACCAGGTCAACATCCCCAGCATTGAAGCACTGACCACACTCAACCAGCTCCGTTGGGCGGGCCACATTGTCCGCATGCCCGACACAAGACTCCCAAAGCAAGCACTCTACTTGGAACTCCTACAAGGCAAGCGAGTCCCAAGTGGGCAGAGGAAAACTTTCAAGGACACCCTCAAAGCCTCCTTGATAAAGTGCAACATCCCCACCGACATCTGGGAATCCCTGGCCAAAGACCGCTCTAAGTGGAGGAAGAGCATCCGGGAGGGTGCTGAGCACCTCGAGTCTCGTCGCCGAGAGCGTGCAGAAAACAAGCGCAGACAGAGGAAGGAGCGTGCGGCAAAGCAGCCTCCCCACCCACCCTTTCCTTCAACCACTGTCTGTCCCACCTGTGACAGAGACTGTAATTCCTGTATCGGACTGTATAGTCACCTGAGAACTCACTTTTAGAGTGGAAGCAAGTCTTCCTCGATTTCACTGGACTGCCTAGGATGATAAGATAATTGCCGATGTACTTAGGTCCCATCCTCAATGCCTTTCAACATTGTCCGGTTAATGCACCGTTAGCATGCAAGTGATGCATGATGAGCACATCTTATTAATTACAGGAGAACAATATAACATCATTGATAGTAATGACGTGTAACAGCAAGTTTACCAAGAATAACAAAATCACAATGTGGCAGTTTTACATTTTAAGTAATGAGTCAGTGCATGATTAAAGTTATGAAAGTTATTTAATTTATGAATTACTCTTGCGGCAGAAACAAGGTCGTTTCAGCCCTTGCAGCGCCGGACTGTCCTGCGACGGACCTGGGCAACCGATGACACCGCCTTGGCAGTCTCTGCCCATATTTGCTGATATACGGGCAGGCTGGGTTTTCCACAACCACCCCGGCTCAATTGGTGACAACGTGGCTCCACTTCATGCACCAAGGCAGCTTGGGCATCCAAGGTAAATCCCTTTGCCCTATTCCTCCCTCCTGCCTTTGCCTCGACCATCAACTGATCTTCGATGTCCATTTTTTAATATTTATTAATATTTTTTAGGACTTTTAATGCATGTTTTCTAACCAATCATTACATTAATTTAACAATGAAAGATTAGCAAATGTATTTAATTTGACAGCACTTGACACCAGAAAGGCCCAACAACAATATTTTAATCTGTACTCTAGTTGGGACTGAAGAATTCCACTCACAATTTCACCTCATGGAGCAAGGCAGGAAGCTATCTCTTTAGCTCATCAACTTTATAAGTATTTTTCTCCCTGTCTCTCTTTGATTTCCCCACCTTCTCCAATCTAAGCTTTATGGCAGTTAACCTGATTTATAGAGTAGTTATAATTCTTACCAGTCAGGACTCCCAGTGATAGATACAGGTACTCCAGGCAAGTAGCAAATGAGCTGAGAATGAGGCCAGCAGAAGCTAACACTCCTCCAACAATCACTGCCACTCTAGTGGAATACCGATTGCTAATAATACTTCCAACAGGTGCTAAAGAGAATGAAAAGACAAACATAATGAAAATGATGCACTTTGGCTGTAGCCCTAGCCTGCTTTTGCACTCTGTATAAATGTAAAAACATTAATAAAACACAGCATAAATCTCTATGCATCATGGGACAAATGCTAAGGCACTTTATTGCGATTAGTGCGATCACACCTTAGGATCCTCACACCAGTGTGACCAAATCCTCACCCAGTGGTACCTAACCCCATCCAAAGCCCTTTCAGCGAGGGCATATCCTACAGCTTTACTCGTTTCTCCAGACCTCAAGGGACAATATGCCCCCATTGCTGACAGATACCATCTTGACGAATCTTCTGGAATTTTTTGAGGATGTAACTAGCAGAGTGGACAAGGGAGAACCAGTGGATGTGGTGTATTTGGACTTTCAAAAGGCTTTTGACTAGGTCCCACACAAGAGATTGGTGTGCAAAATCAAAGTGCATGGTATTGGGGGTAATGTACTGACGTGGATAGAGAACTGGTTGCCAGACAGGAAGCAGAGAGTCGGGATAAACGGGTCCTTTTCAGAATGGCAGGCAGTGACTAGTGGGGTGCCGCAGGGCCACTTCCTTAAGTACTCTGGGATGCAGGCTATCAGGCCCTGGTGATTTATCGGCCTTCAGTCCCATCAGTTTCCCAAAGACCATTTCCTGACTAATGAGGATTTCCCTCAGTTCCTCCTTCTCACTAGACCCTCAGTCCCATAGTATTTTCGGGAGGTTATTCGTGTTTTCCTTAGTGAAGACAGAACCAAATCATTTGTTCAATTGGTCTGCCATTTCCTGTTCCCCATTATGAATTCACCTGATTCTGACTGCAAGGAACCTACATTAGTCTTCACTAATCTTTTTCTCTTCACATATCTATAGAAGCTTTTATAGTCAGTTTTTATGTTCCCTGCAAGCTTACTCTCATACTCGATTTCCCCCCGCCTAATTAAACCCTTAGTCCTCCTCTGCTGAATTCTAAATTTCTCCCAGTCCTCAGGTTTGCTGCTTTTTCTGGCCAATTTATATGCCTCTTCCTTAGATTCAACACTATCCCTAATTTCCCTTGTTAGCCACGGTTGAGCCACCTTTCCTGTTTTATTTTTACGCCAGACAGGGATGTACAATTGTTGTCATTCATACATGTGATCTTTAAATGTCTGCCATTGCCTATCCACCGTCAGCCCTTTAAGTATCATTCACCAGTCTATCCTAGCCAATTCATGTCTCATACCATCGAAGTTACCTTTCCTTAAGTTCAGGACCCTAGTCTCTGAATTAATTGTGTCACTCTCCATCTTAATGAAGAATTCTACCTTATTATGGTCACTCTTCCCCAAAGGGCCACGCATGACCAGATTGATAATTAATCCTCTCCCGTTACACAAGACCCAGTCTAGGATGGCCTGCTCTCTACCCATGGATTTTCAGGAATTAAATTCCACAACTTTGGAGTTTTCCCTGAAAACTGTAAACTTTGAGGGAGAGGTCTGGGAGAATTGGAGGGAGTTAGTGGTGCATCACAAATGGGGAAGGGTGGGTGGGGGGGCTTGGGATTTGGTGGCACTAGGGTAGAGATTCCAAAAGCAAGAAAGATTTGCATTAATATAGCACCTTTCACAACCACCGGACGTCTCAAATTGTTTTACAGCCAATGAAGTACTTTTGGAGTGTAGTCACTGTTGTAATGTGGGAAACACAGCAGCCAATCTGCGCACAGCAAGCTCCCACAAACAGCAATAAGATAATGACCAGATAATGTTTCTGTTATGTTGATTGAAGGATAAATATTGGCCAGGACATCGGGGCTAACTCCCCTGCTCTTCTTCGAAATAGTACCATGGGATCTTTTACGCCCACCTGAGAGTGCAGACGGTGTTTCGAGTTAACATCTCATTTGAAAGACGGCACCTCTGACAGTGCCGTACCCCGTCAGGACTGCAATGGAGTGTCAGCCTAGATTTGTGCTGGAGTGGGACTTAAACCCTCAACCTTCTGACTCAGAGACGAGTGTGCCACCCACTGAGCCACAGCTGACACTATCCCAGGGTGTAATAACACGGAGGCAGGAAGTGACTGCACTGAGGGCGGGGGGGTCTCAGGGTCTGATCAAATCTGTGGAGCAGTTGTCTTGGAGCCTTCCAAAGTCTGGAAACAGCTGGAATATACAGTTTGAGTGCAATTGACATTGAAAAACATCTTTAAGCTGGCAGTGGGCCGTAAGGGGCCAGGAACAGGTTGGCATGACAGGACTCGGTTGGATTATGGGCTGGAGGCAGGTCTGAGAAATAAGGTATATGGTTCGTGGTGGGCTGAAGCAGAACAGTGTACTGGAAGTGATGCACCGCAGTTTGTGGAGGGGCAGACACTTGAGCCCTATGCCCCAAGAAAGGTTAAGCCTCGGGGGAAAAAAAACATAACTCTATTGCCAATAAAAGCTGGGCAATTTTATAGGTCTGTCTGTTGTGTTCTACCCTAGGGCAGCTCTTCACTCAAGTCTCACACACAAGATTCTTGGGCCATAGAGTAGCTGAGGTGGCTTCCTGTTGCCTTCCTCACAGTTTTTATCTTCAAAGTACCTTTTCCTAGGTGGGCTAAAGAGCCCCACTTGCCATTTACAATGGAGGGGGCTACCCACACCAATCAGACACAAGTACCCCTGCTAAACATCAATACAGGTGCTCTCGTCTGCTCGCTGGGACTGTCTGTAGTGGGGCTGAACCCAACCCTTCTGACTCAGAGGTGCGAATACTACCTCTGAGCCAGTGCTCACTCCATCCAGACGAGCGTCACCTGCTGGATGTCAATCCAGTATTGAGGCCATATTCCAGCCTCCACTCGCCAGGGCTGTCTGGAGTGGGGCTCAAACCCTTTGTAGAAAACTTTAACATGTACCGGTAATGAGTCCTCTTGACCCATGTGCTCGGTCTGCACTAAAAACTTAGCAGGTGATAATAAATGTGAAACTGTATCTGAAAATACATTTTAAAGTTTATTCTGCAGGTTTTCCAAACCATTTGGGAAAACTCAAATCCTCTTACAACATGATAAGCATCTCCTCCTTTTACACTGAGCCACCGTGATACTCAGGCTGTGCCATTCCATTGGCTGTAGTATCCGGGTTAGTTGGCAAGTCCTTTTGACTGACAGAGCAATAGGAAGAATATGAATCCAGAACCAAGGCTCTGGGCAGAGCCACAAACAAAGTGTTGAACCAGTACAATTTCTAGCAAATGAAGAAAAGCCTCTTTTTAAAAAAAAAGGTAGAATTTGCGAGGTGCCACGCCACCAATTTTGGCTGAGATTTCCTTGTAGCTGCTCCCCCTCCACCAGCAATAACTTTGCTGGAAGTGCAGCAGTCTCTGGCAGCTTCTAGTGTAGTTACGGTGATCGAGCAAGGGGTGGTGGGTGAGCCTGAGGAAAGTCCCAGCCTTCAAATTTTTGTTGACCATAGAGAGAGTGCGCTCATAGGATGTTACTGTAGCAAGAGTAAAACCTGTGTCAATTAGTACAGCACTTGAAACTACTGGCCAGTTTCACAACCAGACCTCATTGACCGGGGCATTCTCCCCACTGTCCTGGCCAATATTTATCCCTCAATCAACATAACAAAAACAGATTAGCTGGTCATTATCACATTGCTGTTTGTGGGAGCTTGCTGTGCACAAAAGTACTTTATTAACTGTAAAGCGCTTTGAGACGTCCGGTGGTCATGAAAGGCTCCATATAAATTATTTTTTGTCCCCCGCCTGCCCCCCCATTGCTTTCGTCAATCAGTTGCGGTGAACCAGATTCTTCCATTGATAATTCTTGCGCAAGTGCTGGTGTATCCTGGTCTTTCAGCTCTGCAGCCAAGAGCCACCTGTTGTTGCCATCAGTGAACACTCTCATTTGCTTTCTGCTGCCATCCCAGAGTTGCACTTGCTTTGGTGCTGGATTCCATTTCTTCGCGCACATTTGAAACAGTGGTGACCTCCTTTAAAAAACCATGGCACAATCTGGAATTTTCCTCATGGTCTTCCTCGCCCTCATTATATCACGTTGCAGAATCAAAGAGAGCATCTAATCTTGGGGTTGAAGTTCTTGGTAGTTCAAGTCAAGAGGGTGAAAATGACAAATGCATGGAGGGTAGCCAAGTGATTAAACCCTCCGAACCGCTCACTCGCAATCGGTATGATCGTGTTGTGCATTGGGAATTATTTTGGATTTCAAGCAATTTTCAAACTAAATATTGACAGCACAGATTTTTTAAATTGGCAGATACATTTTTGTGAATGGACCAGTCAGGCTTTAGTCAGATGGAAGGCCTTCCTTCTCAGCTTCTTAGCATCCTCCCTTGAAGCAAAATAGGGCTGGAAGGAAGGGAGCTCGTCCATTATTCACTCATTCAGTGCTGAATAACATCACTTGCTGCCAACTTTTCTGTCTCCACAAGAAACAGATGGGCCAAAATTACCCTGTTCTGCGCCTCCGGGGGCACGAGCAGGGCACAAAGGGGGGTGGGGGGGGGGGGTGAAGGCATTACAGGCTCCCACGAAATTGTGCGGGAGTTAGCGGAGGCGTGAACACAGTAGTGTCGCCGCCCCCCTCTCCCCCACCCCTCCAGGCTGCCGCGCCTTCGCCGATGATGACATTGCCGTGCGCGGCGGCCCTTTTGCTGCCCCACGCCGGAAATTGCCTAGTTCCCGTGAGACTGTCGTGGGCAATGCCCACGCCAGGTCGCGGGTCACCACCCAGGCTGACCTTCGCTTCTGCGATGGAAGTTAAAGGTGAGGTACGCTGCGCCGAACGCCGCCATTTGTTTTCTTCGGCTAACTCCCCGGTTGGCCTGTGCTCCAGCAATGTCGCATGGTCCAGGCCACGATCGTGCAGCCTGGCACTCTCGTTTGGATGCCGGGCTGTGGCCACAGCACCACACAGCCCCGGTGGCCCAGTGGAGGCCATCAATGTTTGCAGCGGCCCTCCCCTTTAACGGAGGGGTGTTGAAGCGCGTGAGCACTATGCGGAGAAGCCACATAGTGCTGCTGATCCCGCTCCGCGTAGCACCTCAACAGGAAGTGGAGCATGCGGCATTGCGCTCCACTTCCTGTGACAGGCAGTTACCCAAATCTCGCGGCCGGGGCAGGACGTCCTGCAGGAAGTCCCGCCCAACTTGGTTACCATCCCCGAATGGGGTGTAACCCAATTTGCCCCCAGAGTCTGCTTTCTGTGTGGAAAATAGAATGCGGAGATAATTGATGCAAATTGAAAAAGTGCTGAAATAAAAACCACAAATAAAACAATGTTCATATAAACTCGTACTGAGATTGTACCTCATTAAATAAAGGAACTGGTCAGTCACCAGAACTCCATATCAATGGTCAGTATTGGAAATAACTTTTGGGCATTAAAAGCGTATCAGATACCAGCAATAGATTGTAGGCAATTTCTTTCCCATGACTGAAAAGAAAAGCTCTTTCGCTCATCATAATACATGTTGTAATTTAATAGTTTTTTAGCATCAATTTTGGGAGCGATTGAAATATCACATGCACACACTTCTGGGAACAAATGATAAGAATCTGATAACAGATGCTTAGTGGGTGGAGATTGGCATTATTGATAAGCTCGGGTGCCAGATCTTGCTGGTTTTAACTTTAGAAAAGAGTTTGGCACTTCAATCTCTGAAGTGTCCGAGCAGTGGAATTAAAACTCATCAAGGAGCAGAACAAAGGGAGTTCCCTTTCTTTACAAAAACAAAGACTCGCCTCCCCGCCTTCCCCCCCACCCACTTCTTTATTTTCTGTTTGTTTCCCTCTGTTTTCCGCGGCAGCTAGTAATCATTCTGCCATTCACACCCTAATTAGACTCACCGTTTGTTTCCTAACCTGTGCTATTACTAACTATTCGGCTCATCATTCCCTTTGTCTCTCAAATTTCTTTTGCCTTCCATCCTAACACAGATATTCCCTTCTGTTCTTCCCCCCCCCCCCCCACTCTCCCGTTCAGGGCCCCAGCACTTCCTTAAGAATCTGTTACATTTCAAACTTTCGCCAGTTCTGACGAAGGGTCTTCGACCCGAAACGTTAACTCTGTTTCTCTCTCCACAGATGCTGCCTGACCCGCTGAGATTTCCAGCATTTTCTGTTTTTATATTATATAAAAGGGAGATCTATGACAGGAATTAAAAGATTTCAGAATTGAAGCCTGACCTGTCACAGGAACAGGAGTAGGCCATTGAGCCCCTCGAGCCTGTTCCACAATTCAATTAGATCAAGGCTGAACCTTGACTGAACCCCATATACCCGCCTTTGGCCCATATCCCTCAACATCTTTGGTTAACAAAAAATTATCAATCTCCAATTAACAACTGATCTAGCATCAATTGTCGGTTGTGGAAGAGAGTTCCAAACTTTTATCACCCTTTGTGTGTAGAAGATTTTCCTAATTTCACTCCTGAAAGGACTGGCTCGAATTTTCAGACTATGCCCCCTGGTCCTCGACTCCCCAACCAGCAGAAATAGTTTCTCTCGATCTACCCTATCTGTTCCCCTTAATATCCTGAAAACTTCGATCTGATCACCCCTTAATCTTCTAAATTCTGGGGAATACAACGATAATTTGTGTAATCTCTCCTCATAACTTAACCCTTGAAATCCAGGCATAATTCTGGTAAACCTATGCTGCACTTCCCCCAAGACTAATGGGGCAGAAATCCCCACCTCCCCGGGTCCGTCCGGAGTGTGTACAGACCGGGGAAGGCATCGCAAAAGCCAGTTTTCAGCGCAAAATGCGCATGCGCTGAAAACGGGCTTTTCCAATCTGTCCAGCTGGAGCTCGACAGACCCTCTGTATCTCATTCGCACGGGTGAGATTGCGATATTTACCCAAATCTTGCCCAGTGGATGTCCTGAAAACTCTAGCTCCTGGTAAAAGCAGGCGCATAGCCCTCTGTTACAGGCGTAAGAGTTTTAAAATACACAAAAACATTTTAAAATAAAATTATAAAAACACATTTTATTGTTAAAAACCCTCCCCACTACGGTAAGTTTTTTTTTTAAATCGGAAAAAGATTTTTTTTTTATATAATACATAAATAACTAATTTAAATTAATAAAAATATGTGGTGTATTTTTTTTTTATTCGTGTTTTGGGTGTTTGGGGAGGGTTTCTCATTCATAATAATGGGAACTCCAACTTATGGAGTTATGAATGAGAACATACTTTACCTGATTGGCTGCCCAGAGCCATGTGACTCCAGCTCCAGCCCTGCGCACGTCCTGACGTGCACGCGCTGCGACGCGCAGTCAGTGCTGGCCTCAGGACCCGGAACTCGCGTGGGCGCAGTAGCTTCAGGGAAGTGCGCATCTTTTCCCCTCGATCGCCCGCGGGAAGCAGCCGACCGGGATTTCTGGGTCAATATATCCTTCCTAAGGTGTGGTGCCTAAGAACTGCTCACAGTCCTCCAGGTGTGGTCTAACCAGGGATTTGTACAGCTGCAGCATAACTTCTACCCATTTGTATTCTAGTCCTCTAGATATAAAGGCCAGCGTACCATTAACCTTTTTGATTATTTTCTGTACCTGTTCATGACATTTTAATGATCTATGTACCTGAACTCCCAAGTCTCTTTGGACCTCCACTGTTTTTAAGCTTTTCACCATTTAGAAAGTGCCCTGTTCGAGACATGTTCAAAATGATGTGGAACGAAGACAGAGCTAACTGCCTTTTTCCAGGACCAAATCCGTGACTTCCCATCTAACGGTTTTCTCTCTCCTTCTCCCCTGTTCCCTTCAAGATCCCAACCTCCTGCTCTTGAAACCAACTTAGGCCCTTGGAAAATGCTACTAGTCTCCAAGCAATCACAGATCAAGTCATTTCCTGAAAGAAAGGGTTTGCTGCTGGCTGCTCTGCATGGTTACTCTCATGTATCCTACATGCTTACTGCTTGTACTATCACAAGGGGTGCCACCTGAGGGCACCGCAGTGGGAGACTTGTAGGTTACCTGTACAGGTGTGCCTGGCCTAGTATAAAAGGCAGGCCACCAGGTGTCATCCTCACTCTGGAGCTACATTAAATGGACTAAGGTCACTACAGTTCAAGCACAACACATTGTCTCATGGAGTCATTATCAGAGCATCCAAAGACATAACAATTGGCGACGAGATTTCAGACCTCCACGCGAAACTGGCTAACCTTGCTACGTTGCAGCAGTTCGCCGATGGTGATGATTGGGACGCCTTTGTGGAGAGGCTCCACCATTTCTTCACAGCAAACGACCTGGCGGGTAACAATACGGCCACACTGGCTGATAAGCGCAGAGCTATCCTGCTAACCAGTTGTGGGCCCACTGTCTATGGCCTCGTCGGGGACTTGCTGGCACCAGCGAAGACAACGACCAAGACATACGAGGAGCTTGTAACGCTGATCCAAGAACAACTCAAGCCCAAAGAGAGCATCCTCACAGCCAGACACTGGTTTTATACACACCGATGGCCCAAAGGCCAGGAGATCACAAAATATGCTGCAGACCTCAGGAGGCTGGTGGCACCGTGTGATTTCGGCAACCACCTCACCGAAGTGCTGCGGGACACCTTTGTCATCGGAATCGGCCATGTGGGCCTTCTGTATAAACTACTATCTGTGGATACCACAGTCACACTGCAGAATGTCATCTCCGTGAGCTAAGCATTCATGACCTCGGCCTGCAGCTCTAGGAGGATGACTCATCCTTAGGGCTCAACCCAGCAAGTACTGTGCACAGAGTGGCGCCTTTTAGAGGCTGGACTGTAGAACGTGAACCTTCTCAGGGATGAGAGAACAGGCCCCCGAGTCCCTTAACTCAGAGTCCGCCGAGGAGGGCTAATCGAGTAGATCCATGCTGGGGTTGCGGAGGGAATCACAGGGCTCACCAGTGCCGTGTGTAAAGGCTGCAGCACAAAGGGCCACCTCCAGCGAATGTGTAACAGAAATATGACTCACTGTGTTGATGAAGAGTCTGCAGGTGGCCATGAATCCAGCGCGGATTATGAAGCGATACTGAGAGAGGCAGCTCAGCCCCACGATGAGGTATATAGCATGTTTACCTGCACCACCGAATGTTCTCCATTGAGGATGGAAGTCGAGATAAATAGTGTTCCAATCTTCATGGAAGTGGACACGGGGGCGAGCCAGTCAGTAATGAATCAAGAAGCCTTTGAGAGGCTATGGGACAATCAGGCTGAACGACCCAAGTTGGTCCCGGTTCAGGCAAAGCTGCGCACCTACACCTATGAACTTATCCCAGTTGTTGGTAGTGCAGATGTAAAGGTACTCCATGATGGCGCGGTGCACAAGTTACCCCTGTGGATTGTTGCAGGTGATGGACCAACGCTACTCGCAAGAAGGTTCATGGAGAAGATCCATTGGAGTTGGGAAGATTTCATCCCGCCAGCGATCGACGTCCCCGCACTCAGAGGCAAAGCAAGCCCCCACCCGAGGTTGGATCCGGCACCAGACAGCAGACCAGCACAGCACCCGAGGCACAGACCGCTCAGCACGACTGCGTGGAGATGATCCAGCTGGGACGACCCGAGTGCACTATCCAGGCTCAAGTGGCAGGACTCTGGAGGAAGAAAATCGGATCCAAAGGCGACTTACCAGCCTCTGTGACAGAACCCGGGGAGAAGAGGATCACAGCAGTCGACATCGTGGATGGAAGAAAGATGGCGCCCATACCACGAGATGAGGCGCTGAAGAAAAAGATGGCGGTGGCCAGACCACGAGGTGCAGCGCTGATGGAGCAACACATGGCACCAAGCGAAGAAGAGGATTGGGGTAAAGATAGCAAGGCTCTCTTAAAGGAGGCCTGCAACTCAACACACTTAAAGGGACAGTTCCACACACCCAATCAATGTAATAGCAACTGTGAGTTAGATATAAAATGTGTAATTGATGATCAGAGTTGTGTACATGCAATAAGCAAGGAAAAGTCGTGCGGTTGCGATCGGAGCTACAGGTTATTCACAATAAGTAATGAAACGTTGTGCGATGTAGGATTTCAACTGCATACAGCCAATGCAGTGGGCAAACACCCATCGGGAGCACACAGGCATAGCAAGCTACCTAACGCTGTAGCCTGCGTCCCTGGGACCAGAGCGATGCAAACAGTGATGTGACCACAAACAGCTAATACATACAAGCTGCAGAGCAAGTGATCTCAGGAAGGCAACGGCACTGGTATCGACACCATGCCCCTGATCGGCTCCACCTCTCAGGCACCCGATGGCTCCAACTGCCACGAGCCTGAAAGAGCAAACTGCGTTAAGGCGCAGCCCCCAGACCCTATCGCCACCAAGGCTACACCTGGGAACGAAGGGCCACCCACAACGGTTCTCCCAAATGGGACTGGGACCAGCCAGGATCCCAAACTAAATAACGCCCAGGTAAGTGAGTCAGCAGTTCCCTGTGCACTGCCAGACGACTGCCCCTCAGGGAGCAGCAGCGATCCAGGGTGCAAAGCAAGGACAGGGAGGTCACAGGCATCTGTGAACCTGCCCGACACTAGGAGCAATGGCAAAAGCCCCAAGAGCAGGCAACTTGAGCCAACCGGGTTCCCACTGCCAGCACTGGGCACCATGCCACCACCAGACTACCTGGACACCATCCTGGCACTAGTCTGTCCTCACGCACTGGTGCTGACCCCAGCACTGACTCCTATATACCTCACCATTCAACTGTACTTACCTCACCATGGTAGCATGAATGCAACACGGTAAATGCAAATGTTTTTTGGACTTGAATGTATATGAAGGTAATGAGCCAACGGCACAATCTATCTGTGGGGGTGGGGGGGGGGAACGGAGAATGGAGTGGTCATGGACACACAAACAGAAACCACCAGCACCTCTACTGCCAACGAAATGCCACCTACTCACCCAAGATGGAAACGACCCTCCAAGGGTCAACCAGATAGAGCTAAGCCCAGAGCACAGTCAATGCAGAGGCGATTTGCACTAAGGGCTGGGGGGAGAGTGATGTCATGAATCCTACATGGTTACTGCTTGTACTATTACAAGGTGGGCCACCTGAGGGCACTGCAGTGGGAGACTTGTAGGTTACCTGTACAGGTGTGCCAGGCCTAGTATAAAAGGCAGGCCACCAGGTGTGATCCTTACTCTGGAGTTACATTAAATGGACTAAGGTCACTACAGTTCAAGCACAACACAATGTCTCGTGGAGTCATTATTAGAGCATCTGAAGGCATAATAGTCACAAGTTCAGCTTGGCATCCAAATAGCAACCTCATTGCTGATTAGAAGGATAAGGGCAGTGCCATCTGATCACAAATCTGGGTTACCATTGTTTAAAGTTTGTGGAGAATCTTAAAACGGCAAGATGAAAATGTGCGTTTTGTTTTGCTGCCTCATCCACTCCAACTGTAATGCAGCTTTGTGCTAAAACACAGCTGATAATTTCCAGATCCTTTCCAACCATATCGTGCCCACCCACCCCACTTCTCCCGGCCCACCTGCAGAGACCAGGTGGGAAGAAGCTGTCAAAATGTAGCAGGGGCCTTACCCACCCGTTTCCTGCCCTGATCTGGCCGTCTGTAATTTTAAATTGAAGGTAGCAAGGACACTGCTACAAGCCGGCAGGGTCCTCTTTTAAATATACAGGTCTGCTATTTTAACCTGAGGCTCGAGCAGGGGAGCAGTAATGGACTCCCCATCAGCCCAAACCTGCCGGCAACAGTAGACAGGGCCAGAGGAGGCACAACAACGTAAATTTAAATATCTTAATTTGTCCCTTATGGGCAAGGAGGAGTAAGAGCACTGCTCTGAGCCCCATAAAGCAGCCCTGGGTCTTCTCCGTCCTGGGCTTGTCCCTCTCTCCCCAGGACTGCCATGCCCCTGCTGAGCCTCACTGATCTACTTACCTGGTGCCAGGGACCATTCCCTCGGTCCCCGGCAATGGCCTCCTACCACCCAATTTTAACTTCCCGGCCACTTCGGTTAAGAGGTTGGCAAGTTAAATCAGCTAAGCATCCTTACTGCCACAGCACTTACCTTGCCTCATTCCCTGCCCGCCCGCCCCTCTGCCCCCACCCCCCAGGAGGTCAAATCGAAGCCAGGGTGTCTGTGGGTCTAGGTTTCCTTTGCTTGCAGTGATACACAGAGTCCCTGCAGTTCGTGCAAGTTCAGCTATCGTCAAAAGGTTACCACCCATTTTTCTCCCCACTCCCGAGACCCCCAGCCAGGAAAAAGGAAAATCTGTAAATTCTTCTGATGATTACAGCAGTGCAATGGGTGGTCAGGAGACTGACGTCAAATTTGGGAGGTTTCTCGAGTCTATGGAAGGATTTGTCGGTCTAATTCAGAATCAAAACTGCCTGCAATTTCTCAGCCCTTTGCACCGACCGGCTCGATTGGTAACTAGAAAGAACTGCCAAGGAAACGTCCCAAGATTACTTGGAATTAATGTTACATTTGTACCCAGGCTTTATTCAAAGTACAGTCACTTTACTCCCATCCTGTTACTGAGTGACTCTGGCGAGGAATAATTAACAGACAGCAAGTGTGCCTACAGATCACTAGAATATAATATTTCATTACAAATTCCAAACAGCAATTTAATTCGTATCATAAAAGGTTACAATTACTCACATCAGCACATTTGTGAATGGTTAAACGGCAAGTAAGTCAGCTAATTAATTACAAGCCTCTGATCCGATGGCGACGTTGCCATGGCAGCAGAGCATAGAACCTGGCACTTCCCACCGACTTAGTGAGCAAGTCAAATTTGTTTGGTTTTGTTCTGTTGCGAGGGTTGGCATAACTCTTCCTGCGGCATTACTTATCTGCAATAGTCCAGCATCATTATCATAGGTCACCATTATAGAAACATAGAAACATAGAAAATAGGTGCAGGTGTAGGCCATTCGGCCCTTCTAGCCTGCACCGCCATTCAATGAGTTCATGGCTGAACATGCAACTTCAGTACCCCATTCCTGCTTTCTCACCATACCCCTTGATTCCCCTAGTAGTAAGGACTTCATCTAACTATGGAGCTCTCATTGCAATAAAGATGTTTCGATGGTTTCAGCAGAAGCTCTATTCTAGCCAACATACTACATAGGCACAGCAACAGACCATTCGCCCAACCAATCCACGCCTGCTTTTATGTTCCTCCCCCTAAATGCATCGATATTATTTGCTTCAACCACTCCCTGTGGTGACGAGTTCCACATTCTCAGCACTCTTTGGGTAAAGAGGTTTCTTCTGAATTCCCTATTGGATTTCTTGGTGACTATGTGATATTGATGGCCTCTAGTTATTCTCTCTGTATCCACTCTATAAAAATCTTTCATAATTTTAAAGATCTCTATTAGGTCACCCCTCAGCATTCTTTTTTCAAGAGAAACGAGACCCTGCCTGTTCATCCTTTCCTGATATGTATACTCTCACCCTTGTAAATCTTCTCTGCACCCTCTCCAGTGCCTCTATATCCCTTTTATAATATCGCGACCAGAACTGCATGTAGTGCTCTAAGTGTAGTCTAACCAACGTTCAATACAGCTTTAGCGTAACTTTCCTATTTTTGATTTCTATCCCTCCAGAAATAAACCCTAGTGCTTGTTTTTTTTTTATGGCCTTGCTAACCTGTGTCGCAACTTTTAGTGATTGGTCTATTTGTACTCTGAGATCCCTTTGTTCCTCTACCCCACCTAGACTCACACCTTCCAAGTAATAAGTGGCCTCTCTATTCTTCCTACCAAAATAGAATACCTCACATTTATCTGTGTTCAACATCATTTGCCATTCTGCAAATGTATTAATGAAGAGCGGAAAGCTCAAAAGTAGGAACTAATTGATCAGTTCCCAATAAAAGGAGCTTTTTATTATCTCCTTTCCTCTGAGCTATGCTTTGTTCTTCTGTTTCCCAAAATCCTGGTTGCCCCTAACACCGCTCCAAGTCAAACGTGAGCAGAATGTTAGAGAAAATAAATCATTGCTGTTATATACACACACACACACACACACACAAAAAACGTCACGATGTACAGAATGTTATCAGGAAGCAGGGAGACGGGAGACATTATTTATCGATATTGGCAAGTGATGAGCTCGAGCAGAAGGCTTAAGAACAAATAAGTTGAGACATTTTCTTGTCATAGAATCATAAAGCCTATGCACAATTCTAACAGTAATCATGTTGCCGATGATTATGATCGAAGCTCATGACTTCCGTGAGACAGAACAAATAGCTGCAATTAAGCCACTGCCGCTCGGAACATGTGTTTGAACCGAAGGGCTATGTGCAGCAAAATGTGCCTTAACTCCACGTGACGCAGATTTTCCTAGTTGTACTCCAAACACTCACCGAACACCATTGTAGTGCAGTCAACAGTGGAGTGTATCCATGCCGTCATTGCGTAATCCTGAGCAAAATAATTCTGGAACTCCACAAAAAATATGGAGAAGCACCTAGAAATCCAAAACAACGTTACGTTAGCAGCTATGTGAACTAAAACCAGAAATTGTTCAAAATATACAACAAGTGCATCAACATCTGGAAAATGGAAAGATAAATGAATACCTTGGGTAAGACAGTAACGGGTTTCCCTAGTCCTATGTCTGCATGTATTGGATGCTCTTGCATAGAATTTAAGGTATAGAAACAAGCCACTTGGCCTAACTGGTCCAAGCTCCGCACGCGTCTCCTCCCACCATTCAGCACATCTTTCCATTCCTTTCTCCTTCATGTACTTATCTAGCTTCCTCTTAAATGCATCTATGCTGGTTGCCTCAACTATTCCTTGTGGTAGCGAGTTCAACATTATAACCCCTCTCTGGGTAAAGAAGTTTCTACCAAATTCCCTATTGGATTTGTTGGTGACTATCTTATATTTATGGCCCCTAGTTTTAGACTCTCCCACAAGACCTCTATTAGGTCACTCCTCAGCCTTCTCTTTTAATCTGTTCATCCCTTCCTCATCCTTGTTAAAAAATGGTTTGCACCTTCTCCAGAGCCTCCATATCTTTTTTGTAACACGAAGACAAGAACTGGGCACACATTCCAAGTGTGGTTTAACCAAAGTTCTGATGAAGTTTAACCTAACTTCACCTTTTCAGTTTTATTTCTCTAAGAATTGAACCCCAGTGATTTGTTTGCATTTGTATGGCCTTGTTAACCTGCAGAGCTACTTTTGGTGAGTTATGACTCTGTACCCCCAGATCCCTTTGCTCCTCTACCCCATTTAGACACTTATTATCCAAGGGGTATATGGCCTCCTTATTCCTTGGGGCCGAGATTCAGGATCTGTATAAAGCCCGTTACCGCCATTTAGCGGCGGCCATGCGGTGGAATCGAGTGGCTGCCACGTTCCAGTCCATTGGTCCAAATTCAGCTCGGGGATTTTTTTGGCTGTCCCCATTTCCACCCCGCTGCTGCCGACTGCCACAAGAGCGTCATCCCGCACCTCCATTTCAATCAGCCCCAAATTTGCTGAAAAAAATCCACGAGCCACTGAACGGTGCCCCCCCCCTGCTTCAGATCCGAGCCTTTACCCTCTTTATACTTCTTTCTCCCGTTTTTCTCTCTTTCCGATGGTCAATATCCAACGTGTTGTAAAATTGCTGTGATGTGGCTTGGGACATTTTACTACATTACAGGCGCTATATAAATAAAAGTTATTATTAAAATTACACCCAGATTCGGGAACTGGGAAATCCTCACCCACCCCCACCCAGGTCAGAACTGGAAAAGGAACCCTGATGGTTGTTGTCTTCGTCAGCCACATGAACAGGAGCCACACAGCACGTGTGATGTTGGGAGGAGGTTCGAAACTGCGTTCCCACCCTTCACCATTTTTACATGCCTGAATTCAGGCACGGGAAGGCCACCCGTCCCAGAGGAACGGGGCCTAATGTAAATGGCAGTGTCATATCCTGATCCAGGCCACAGGAGGCCCATGCACGTGGTCTTTTTCAAAAATGTTAAAGGTTCCTTGTAGGCCAAGATGGCAGAACTACTCATCCTGATACCACAAGGATATCAGGGACATTCCCTGCACCCGGCATCACCCTTTCCCCTGATCGTGGACTTGAGATTTAGAACCGAGATGAGGAGAGACTTCTTCACCCAGAGAGTTGTGAACCTGTGGAATTTTCTGCCACAGAAAGTTGTTGAGGCCAATTCATTAACTATATTCAAAAAGGAGTTAGATGTAGTCCTTACTACTCGGGGGATCAAGGGGTATGGTGAGAAAGCAGGAATGGGGTACTGGAGTTGCATGTTCAGCCATGAACTCATTGAATGGCGGTGCAGGCTCGAAGGGCCGAATGGCGTATTCCTGCACCTATTTTCGATGTTTCTATGTCCCCCACTCAATCTGTACTTACTTTGCCGATGCCCGTTTCTGTGGCCTGACCCCACACCAATTCTGTCTCCCACCCGCTGGAGATTGAGTCATTCCTGTCATCTTCAGACGTGATTCAGAGCCGGGGCATGCAAATGAGGCCAGGGAGTTAAAATTTACTGGGCCTCATGTTGCGGGAGAGGTGGCTGATGGTTCATGAACCACTTCGGACCCCACACCTCCAAAATCCTACCCAGATTTAAATTTGGCCTTTTTGTCTTACTAATAATGTTTCACAACCTGAATGAGTTGATCTTTGTCGATCAACTAGCATTTTTCACCCTTTACGGGTTTTATGAACCCCTAAAAATAATGGCTATTAAACTTATTAAGTGCCTCTTTATAAACTTATTTAGTAAATGTGGCTCCCGCCCACGGCCTGTTTTTGATCCTCTCAGTTTTGTTCAATCCTATAGAGAAACTGAATGAATGAGTCCGCACATCTGACACGAGACTCCCAAAGCAAGCGCTCTACTCGGAACTCCTACATGGCAAGCGAGCCCCGGGTGGGCAGAGGAAACGTTTCAAGGACACGCTCAAAATCCTTGATAAAGTGCAACATTCCCACCGACACTTAGGCCAGGAATTCCCAAATGGAGGAAGAGCATCCGGGAGGGCGCTGAGCACCTCGAGTCTCGTCGTCGAGTGCATGCAGAAAACAAGCGCAGACAGCGGAAGGAGCGTGCGGCAAACCAGACTCCCCACCCACCCTTTCCTCCACCGACTGTCTGTCCCACCTGTGACACAGACCGTAATTCCCATATTGGGCTGGACAGTCACCTGAGAACTCACTTTAGAGTGGAAGCAAGTCATCCTCGATTCTGAGCCTATAATGGTGTTGAGAGACTCTCTCATTTTCAGTTTTCTGGTTCTGCCAAAGGTTCCCCAGCCAGAAAGTCTGCTCATCTTTTCTCCTCACAAATGCCGATTATTTCCAGCATTCTTTTCGTTTCAGATTTCACAGCATTCAATTTTTTTTTAATTTCACAATTCACATGTTGCTGCTTTTACCAGAAGTTGCAAGATTTGCTCTTTTGAGTTACATAGAAACATAGAAAATAGATGCAGGAGTGAGCCATTCGGCCCTTCTAGCCTGCACCACCATTCAATGAGTTCATGGCTGAACATGCAACTTCAGTACCCCATTCCTGCTTTCTCGCCATACCCCTTGATCCCCCGAGTAGTAAGGGCTGCATCGAACTCCTTTTTGAATATATTTAGTGAATTGGCCTCAACAACTTCCTGTGGTAGAGAATTCCACAGGTTCACCACTCTCTGGGTGAAGAAGTTTCTCCTCATGGGAAATTAATTGAGCTGAGTAATAATGACGGAGAAAAGAAATTAATTTTTAAAAGAAGCAGAAGCCTAAATCAATGCTGAAACTGACTGATGGCTGCCTGGGCGGGGGAGGGGCAGGGTGTACATAAACATGTTGGTTTGCTTCTTTGCAGGTCTTTTAAGGACATTTTCAACTTGCAGCTGTGAAATTTGTCTAGCGAGACCCACGCAAATTGTACAAGAAAAGGAAAATAGGCCAACTATAATTCGCTGGGCCAGAACTTGCTGGAATGGGGCATCTCGTGACGTGTATCAGCAGTTATACTTGTTCTTGCACCCTTCAGCTAGAAAAGGTATTGCATCATAAGTTGTTGGAAGTGCGAGCTAAAAGGGCGACAGGGCATCTGGGACCTCGGTTAATGGCGGGATCACCAGTGTATCAGCCTTCAGCTGCCTGGGCCCTAAAAGCTCTGGAACTCCCTCCCTAAACCTCTCCACCTCTCTATCTCTCCTTGAGGACGCTCGTTAAAACCTACCTCTTTAAACAAGCTTTTGATCATCTGCCTTCATTTCTTCCGTGGCTCGGTGTCAAATTTATCTGTTTGTCTGTAACACTGTTGTGAAGCGCCTTGGGATGTGTTACTACGTTAAAGGCATTATATATATATTTATAAAAACATTAACCACCAATTAAACAGGCATTTTTATAATCTCCAAAAACAATTCACTACATGCAGGAATGGGACAACACGGTTTAAATTGTGCAATTTATGAGCCAGATATATCCGCTCCACAAAGAACGCCTACTTCCACCTCCGCCATTGCCTCACCTGGAAACCTGATCCATGTTTTTGTTGTCTCTAGACTTAACTATTCCATCATCATCATAGGCAGTCCCTCGGAATCGAGGAAGACTTGCTTCCACTCCTAAAGTGAGTTCTTTGGTGGCTGAACAGTCCAACACGAGAGCCACAGACCCTGTCGCTATTCCAACGCTCTCTTAGCCAACCGCCCATCTTCCACCCTCTAAAGTTGAGCTCATACAAAACTCTGCTGCCCTTATCCTAACTCGCACCAAGTCCTGTTCACCCATCAACCCCTGTGCTCACAATCTTATTAAATGGCGGAGCAGGCGCGAGGGGCCGGATGGCCTACTCCTGCTCCTATTTCTTATGTTCTTATGTTCACTGACCTACGTTGGATCCCTATCTGGCACCGCTTCAATTTGAAAAATGTCATCTTAGTTTTCAAATGATTCCATGGCCTCATCCCTCCCTATCTCTGTAGCCTCCTCCAGCCCTACAACCTTCCAAGATCTCTGCGCTCCTCTAATTCTAGCCTCTTGTGCGTCCCTGATTTGAGTGCTTCAACATTGGCAACCATGTCTTCAGCTGCCTCGGCCCTAAGCTCTGGAATTTCCTCCCTAAACATCTCTACCGCTCCTTCTTTAAGATGCTCCACAGATTTACAATCCTCTTGAGGGAAGAAATTCCTCCTCATCTCAGTTTTAAATGGGTGGCCCCTTATTCTAAGATTATGCCCTCTAGTTCTGGTCTCCTCGATCAGTGGAAACATCCTCTCTGCATCCACTTTGTCAAGCCCCCTCATAATCTTATACGTTTCGATAAGATCACCTCACATCCTTCTAAATTCCAATGAGTAGAGGCCCAACCTACTCAACGTTTCCACATAAGTCAACCCTCTCATCTCCGGAATCAACCTAGTGAACCTTCTCTCTGAACTGTCTCCAAAGCAAGTATATCCTTTCGTAAATATGGAAACCAAAACAGTACGCAGTATTCCAGGTGCGGCCTCACCGATGCTACAATTATACAGTGTAAGACTTCCCTGCTTTTATACTCCATCCACTTTGCAATAAAGGCCAAGATTCCATTGGCCTTTCTGATCACTTGCTGTACCTAAATACTAACTTCTGTGTTTCATGCATAAGTACCCCCAGATCCTGCTGAAATGCAAAACTTTGCAATTTTCTCCATTTAAATAACAACTTGCTCTGATTTTATTTCTGCCAAAGTGCATGACCTCACACTTTCCAACATTATACTCCATCTGCCAATTTTTTGCCCACTCACTTAACCTGTCTATGTCTTTTTGCATAACTTTTTCTGTCCTCCTCACACATTCCCTTTCCTCCCATCTTTGCATTGTCAGCAAACTTGACTACGTTACACTCGTTCCTTTCTTCCAAGTCGTTAATATAGATTGTAAATAGTTGGGGTCCCAGCACTGATCCCTGTGGCAGCCCACTGGTTATTGTTTGCCAACCCGAGAATGAACTATTTATCCCAACTCTCTCTTTTCTATTAGTTAGCCAATCCTCTATCCATGCTAATATATTACCCCCAATCCCGTGAACTTTTATCTTGTGCAGTAATCTTTTATGTGGCACCTTGTCAAATGCCTTCTGGAAGTCCAAATACACCACATTCACTGGATCCTCTTTATCCACCCTGTTCATTAGATTCTCAAAGAATTCCAGCAAATTTGTCAACATGACTTCCCGTTCATAAATCCATGCTGACTCTGCCTGACCGAATTATGTTTTTCTAAATGTCCTGCTACTGCTTCTTTAATAATGGACTCCAACATTTTCCCAACTACAGATGTGAGGCTAACTGGTCTACAGTTTCCTGCTTTTTGTCTGCCTCCTTTTTTAAATAGGGGCATTGCATTTGCAGTTTTCCAATCTGCTGGGACCTCCCCAGAATCCAGGGAATTTTGGTAAATTACAACCAATATCCCTGCCGCTACTTCTCTTAAGACCCTAGGATGCAAGCCATCAGGTCCAGGGGATTTATTCGCCTTTAGTCCCATTATCTTACTGAGTACCACCTTCTTAGTGATTGTGATTGTGTTAAGTTCCTTCCCCCTATAGCCCTTGACTATTCACTGTTGGGATATTTTTCGTGTCCTCTACCGTAAAGACTGATACAAAATATTTGTTCAGAGTTTCTGCCATCTCCATGTTCCCCATTACTAATTCCCCCGTCTCGTCCTCTAAGGGACCAACATTTACTTTGGCCACTCTTTTCCTTTTTATATACCTATAGAAACTCTTGCTATCTGTTTTTATATTTCGTGCTAGTTTACTTTCATAGTCTATCTTCCCTTTCTTCATCGTTTTTTGTCATTCTTTGCTGGCTTTTAAAAGCTTCCCAATCTTCTGTCCTCCCACTAGTTTTGGCACTTTGTATGCCTTTGTTTTTAATTGGATACCGTCCTTTATTTCTTTAGTTAGCCACGGATGGCTATCTTTTCTTTTCCACCCTTTTCTCCTCACGGGAATATATTTTTCTTGTGCGAGTTGTGAAATATCTCCTTAAATGTACACCACTGTTCATCAACCGTCCTGCACTTTAATCTGTTTTCCCAGTCCACTTTAGCCAACTCAGCTCTCATACCTTTATAGTCTCCTTTATTTAAGCTTAGTACGCTGGTTAGAGATCCAACTTTCTCACCTTCCATCTGAATTTGAAATTCAACCATGCTGTGATCACTCATTCTAAGGGAATCCTTTACTCGGAGATTGTTTATTCATCCTGTCTCATTACACAGGACCAGATCTAGGATAGCCTGCCCCCTGGGTGGTTCCGTTACATACTGCTCAAGGAACCCATCCCTTATGCACTCTACGAACTCTTCCTCAAGGCTACCCTGACCAATTTGATTTGTCCAATCAATATGGAAGCTAAAATCACCCATGATTATTGCTGTTCCCTTTTTACAAGGCCTCACTATTTCCTGGTTTATACCCTGATCTACAACTTAAAAACAAATCAAATTGGTGCAAAAGGAAAGTGATTTTTCTTTAAGTAACTAAGTAGTTTTAGATTAGTGAATAGATTAAAAAGAATGTTAATTAACAAACATTTATGTAAAGATCCTACATTTATGATTAAACTCTCAATGCATTATGGACTCAATGTCCGACAAATTCAAAATGCTCTTGGAAGATCAGGAAAAAATGTTTTACAATCTAGCTATAGCCCCTTTCCCAAATATAGATTCAGCTTCTCATTCCCAATTTAAAAACATACATGGCATATTTGTTAATGGATCTTTTTGTCAAGATCCACCTTGGCTGTGATGCCCTCTGGTCAAATATCCTCCCAGTAACCATCCTCAAGGCTCCAACATAATGGCCATTTGATTGAGGTACCAGAGAGCAACCAGTGATCATGGAGCCATCTCTAGCAAGCAGGCGACAGCTTCAGATGAGATGGGGGAAGAAAACATTGAAAAGCAAAGAAAAAAA
Organism: Pristiophorus japonicus; assembly: GCF_044704955.1. Classification (NCBI taxonomy): domain Eukaryota; kingdom Metazoa; phylum Chordata; class Chondrichthyes; family Pristiophoridae; genus Pristiophorus; species Pristiophorus japonicus. The sequence goes on from NC_091979.1 coordinate 318,955,317, forward strand.
AAAGAATCTCCTATTAACATTATAATTTCAATCAAATTATGCCTTGTTGTAATTCTTGTGTCAGCCAAAATGGGACTTTCAATTAAATTGTGCCACTTCACTAAATTACAGAATTACAATTAAAATGACATAAAATATCATATTGCAGTTTCAAAAGATCACAGTGTAAATAAGTAACTCTCGAGTTATACGGGTTAGACATCAACGATACAATGAAATGTGTCACCAATGGTTTCAGTGTTCTGAAACCCTAGCCCGAGTTAAAGTCGGAGCTGTAGTTTTCCAGATCATTTACGATATCTCTTTGGGGCAGTCTGTTGCCACACTGTTCCATGGAACGGTAGGATTAAAGTTCCCAGCACCATGAACTCGCAATGAACCAGACTGCACGGGTCTGTCGGCTTCAGAGAGAGGGAGAGAGAGAGAGAGAGAGAGAGAGAGAGAGAGAGAGATAGGGAGAGAAGCAGATGCTGAGTCAACTCATGAGCAACTCAGATACCTCAGAGCACGACATCTGCTATATAATTCCTGGTCAGGGAACAGCATGCACACGAGATAAGGGAAAGAAAGTAAAAGACACACACCCAAGGTTCAAACAAAAGTTACACATCCAATAGTGATCAGAATTGTAGGTCAGAGATCACACTAAATAGAGGCTTCTAAATTCAATACAAAGCCTGCGCTTAATCTGGGCAGTGTATAATGATCAGAAGAAGTTTTACTGACAAACCTGGACACTGCCCTCGTGCAGATGGTCACTAAGAAGCAGCTGAGAACAATTAACCAGCCCCATCCTCCATCTGGGGCTTCCACTGAGAGAACCTTTGAGTGATGAGCCATCGCCATAGCTCCACTGCCGACCGAGCTTTGCACAGCTACCTGGTTCTAACAGAATGGCAGGCTTGTTCAGTACTTCGGAGGTCAGTTCAGAACAACTGCACATCAACGCCTGGAATGTGCTCTTGTAAATGATTTTCGTTAACCATCTGGAAAAAAATAAAACACACAGGATGGGTTAGGTCAAAAGTCATATCCACAAGCTTACAATGAGGCAAATTGATTGCAGAAGATTTTAAAAATGGAGCTTTACAGAAGACCAGATCAAAAGGTCCAGAAGAACAGTCATAAAGTAGGAATATATAAACAGACTGTTTAATCTCCATATTTACTCATTTAAGTTTTTATACAAACCCAACACAAGAAAGAATTCAAATTTGCAAATGATCCCAAGCTACTGTTAGATTCAATCAAAGTTTATTTTCTCACTACCTGACAAAACATTGTTTATTATGTGTGACACGTTGAAGCAGGGTCTGGACCCAGTAATTAATTAGACACAGAGTAGAGCTTAAAAACATATTCAGATTTATTCACGCATGGTAGTTGTGTCTTTAAGAGAGCGATGAACACGACAGGACAAGGGATTACTTCCCTGCCAACTCCTTCTCACAATTTCTTCCTCTCCCCAACTGAACTATTTGGTTGCGTTTTAGTCTTAGGGAGTGGTTCTTGATTTAAAGGCAATTAAGATCAACAATTTCTTAAAGCCATACTGCCTTGCCTTGGTCATTCTGACACATTTGATATAACCTCTTAATGATGATGTACTCCTACAGCGGATTAAAGTGATTATTTGCTCTAAATTTTTTAGCATCCCTCTGCGCCTTCGTGCCCTGGACTCCGCCCCCGAACACCTGCACATGTGCAGACTCCTAAAAGGCGACACCGGAAGTCAAGCCTGCATCGTGAGCTAGAGCTGTGCCGCATGTGTTCCGCTGTGGATTATTTTCAGGCCTTTTGCCTAGAATATCACTGTGATTATCGACACAAACATTTTCGCTGCCTTCTGTGGGAGAGAAAACATCGAAGGCAGGAGAGAGCGACTGGGAGGTGGGGGTGGGCAGAGAGACTGGGGCAGAGAGAGGGGATGTGGGGGAGGGGATTCTGGGGGGGGGGAGACTGGGGGAAAGGGGAGGAGAGAGAGAGAGAGAGAGAGACTGGGAGGGGGTGGAGAGAGCGAGAGAGAGAGAGAGAGTGAGAGAGAGAGAGAGAGAGAGAGAGAGAGAGAGAGAGAGAGAGAGAGCGAGCGAGAGCGAGAGACTGGGAGGGGGTGGAGAGAGAGAGAGAGAGACTGGGAAGGGAGTGGAGAGAGAGAGAGATTGGGTGGGGAGAAATTGGGGGGAAAGAGATTGGGGGGGAGAAGAGAGAGATTGGGGGGGAGAGAGAGAGATTGGGGGGGAGAGCGAGAGATTGGGGGAGAGAGAGAGATTGGGGAGGAGAGAGAGAGATTGGGGGGAGAGAGAGAGATTGGGGGGGAGAGAGAGAGATTGGGGGGGAGAGAGAGAGATTGGGGGGGAGAGAGAGAGATTGGGGGGGAGAGAGAGAGATTGGGGGGGAGAGAGAGAGATTGGGGGGGAGAGAGAGAGATTGGGGGGGGAGAGAGAGAGATTGGGGGGGAGAGAGAGAGATTGGGGGGGAGAGAGAGAGATTGGGGGAGAGAGAGAGATTGGGGGGAAGAGAGAGAGATTGGGGGGGAGAGAGAGCGATTGGGGGGGAGAGAGAGAGATTGGGGGGGAGAGAGAGAGATTGGGGGGGGGGAGAGAGAGAGATTGGGGGGGAGAGAGAGAGATTGGGGGGGAGAGGGAGAGATTGAGGGGGGAAGAGAGATTGGGGGGGAAGAGAGATTGGGAGGAGAGAGAGACTGGGGGGGGAAGAGAAAGATTGGTGGAGAGAGAGACTGGGGGGTTGGGCGGAGGGAGAGAGAGAGCAATTGGGAGGGTGCAGAGAGAACGACTGGGGCGGGAGAGACTGGAGGTGGGGGGGAAGAGAGAATGGAGGCGGGGAAGAGAGAATGGGGGGGAGAGAGAATGGGGTGGGGGGGGTAATGGAGGTGGGGGGAGAGAGAGAATGGAGTGGGGGGAGAAGAGAGAATGGCGGGGGGAATTGGGGGGAAGAAAGAGAGAATGAAGGGGGGAAGAAAGAGAGAATGGAGGGGGGAAGAAAGAGATAATGGAGGGGGGGAAGAAAGAGAGAATGGAGGGGGGGGAAGAGAGAGAGAATGGAGGGGGGAAGAGAGAGAGAATGGGGTGGGGGGGGTAATGGAGGTGGGGGAGAGAGAATGGAGTGGGGGGGGAAAGAGAGAATGGTGGGGGCGAATTGGGGGGAAGAAAGAGAATGGAGGGGGGGAAGAAAGAGAGAATGGAGGGGGGGGGGAAGAAAGAGAGAATGGAGGGGAGGAAGAAAAAGAGAATGGAGGGGGTGGAAGAGAGAATGGAGGGGGGGGGAAGAGAGAATGGAGGGTTGGGGGGAAAATGGGAGGGAGGGTGGAAGAGAGAATGGGAGGGAGGGGGAAGAGATAATGGGAGGGAGGGGGAAAGAGAGAATGGGATGGAGGGGGGAAAGAGAGAATGGGAGGGGGGTGGAAGAGAGATGGGAGGGGGGGTGGAAGAGAGAATGGGAGGGGGGGTGGAAGAAGAGAATGGGAGGGGGGTGAAGAAGAGAATGGGAGGGGAGGAGAGAGAGAGAGAGAGAGAGAGAGAGAGAGAGAGAGAGAGAGAGAGAGAACAAACAAAATGGGAGGGGGGGAGAGAAGAGCGAGATGGGGGGGGAGAGCGAGATGGGGTGGGGGGGGAGAGCGAGCGGCTGGTGTGGTTGGGGGGTGGAAGAGATAGTGATTGAGGGGATGCGAGCAAGAGTGACATGGGGGAGAAGAGAGAGACTGGGGGGGGAATAGAGAGATAGACGGGGGGGAGGGGGAGGAGAAAGAGAGAGACTGGGGAAGGGGGAGGAGAAAGAGAGCGACTGGGGGGGGAAGAGAGCGACGGGGGGGAAGAGAGTGACTGGGGGGGGAAGAGAGCGACTGGGGGGCGGAAAGAGAGCGACTGGGGGGGTGAAAGAGAGCGACTGGGGGGGGGGGAAGAGAGCGACTGGGGGGGGGAAGAGAGCGACTGGGGGGGGGAAGAGAGCGACTGGGGGGGGGGAAGAGAGCGACTGGGGGGGGGAAGAGAGCGACTGGGGGGGGGGGGAAAGAGAGCGACTGGGGGGGAAAGAGAGAGCAACTGGGGAGGAAAGAGAGAGAGCGACTGAGGGGGGGGCGGGAAGAGAGAGCGACGGGAGGGGGAAGAGAGCGAGACTGGGGTGGGGGGGGGGGGAAAAGAGAGAGTCTGGGAGCGACTGGGGGGGGGGAAGAGAGAGCGACTCAGGGGGGTAAGAGAGCGAGATTGGGGGCGGGAAAGAGAGAGACTGGGGGGAGGAGGGGGAAAAGAGAGACTGGTGGGGGGAAGAAAGAGACTGGGGGGGAAGAGAGAGAGACTGGGTGGAGAAAGAGAGAGAGACAGGGGGGGCGGGAAGAGCGAGTCTGGGGGGGGGGGGTGGAGAGAGACTGGGTGGTGGGGGGGCAGAGAAAGAGAGAGAGACGGGGGGGAAAGAGAGCGACTGGGGTGGGGAAGAGAGAGCGCCTGGAGGGGGGAAAGAGAGCGATACTGGGGGGGGGGAAGAGAGAGAGACTGGGGGGGGGGCGAAAGAGAGCGACTGGGGGGCGCGAAAGAGAGCGACTGGGGGGGAAAGAGAGCGACTGGGGGGGGGGAAAGAGAGCGACGGTGGGGGGGAAAGAGAGCGACTGGGGGGGGGGGGAAAGAGAGCGACGGTGGGGGGAAAGAGAGCGACTGGGGGGGAAAGAGAGCGACGGTGGGGGGGAAAGAGAGCGACTGGGGGGGGAAAGAGAGCGACTGGGGGGGAGGGAAAGAGAGCGACTGGGGGGGGGGAAAGAGAGCGACTGGCGGGGGGAGGGGGGAAGAGAGCGACTGGCGGGGGGAGGGGGGGAAGAGAGCTAGACTGGGTGGGGGTGGAGAAAGAGAGAGAGACGGGGGGGGGAAAAGAGAGTCTGTGGGGGGGAAGAGAGAGACTGGGGAGGGGGGCAGAGAGAGAGATTGGGTGGGGGGGCAGAGAGACTGAGTGGGGGTGGAGAAAGAGAGAGACTGGGGAGTGGAAGAGAGAGAGACTGGGGGGTGTAAGGGAGAGAGACTGGGGGGGGTAAGAGAGAGAGACTCGGTGGGGGAAGGGAGAGAGAGACGGGGGGCGGGGGGAAGAGAGACGGGGGGGGAAGAGAAAGGGACTGGGGGGTGAAAGAGAGAGACTGGGGAGGGGGGCAGAGAGAGAGACTGGGTGGGGGAAAGAGAGAGAGACGGAGGACGGGGGGAAGAGAGACGGGGGGGGAAGAGAAAGGGACTGGGGGGGGAAGAGAGACCGGGGGGGGCTAGAGAGAGAGACCGGGGGTGAAGAGAGAGAGACTGGGGCGGGGGGGGTGGGGGGGAAAGAGAGAGACTGGGGGGGGGGGAAGAGAGAGACTGGGGGGGGGGGAAGAGAGAGACTGGGGGGGGGGGAAGAGAGAGACTGGGGGGGGGGGAAGAGAGAGACTGGGGGGGGGGGAAGAGAGAGACTGGGGGGAGCAGAAGAGAGAAGACTGGTGGGGGGAAGAGAGAGAGACTGGGGGGGGCGGGGGGGGGAAGAGAGACTGGGTGGGGGGGGAAAGAGAGAGAGACTGGGTGGAGGGGGAAGAGAGCGACTGGGGGGGGAAAGAGAGCGACTGGGGGGGGAAAGAGAGCGACTGGGGGGGAAAGAGAGCGACGGGGGGGGGAAAGAGAGCGACGGGGGGGGAAGAGAGCGACGGGGGGGGGAAGAGAGCGACGGGGGGGAAAGAGAGCGACTGGGGGGGGAAAGAGAGCGACTGGGGGGGGAAAGAGAGCGACTGGGGGGGGAAAGAGAGCGACTGGGGGGGAAAGAGAGCGACTGGGGGGGAAAGAGAGCGACTGGGGGGGGAAAGAGAGCGACTGGGGGGGAAAGAGAGCGACTGGGGGGGGAAAGAGAGCGACTGGGGGGGAAAGAGAGCGACAGGGGGGGGAAAGAGAGCGACAGGGGGGGGAAAGAGAGCGACTGGGGGGGGAAAGAGAGCGACTGGGGGGGAAAAGAGAGCGACTGGGGGGGAAAGAGAGCGACTGGGGGGTAAAGAGAGCGACGGGGGGGAAAAGAGAGCGACTTGCGGGGGGGAAAGAGAGCGACTGGGGGGGGAAAGATAGCGACTGGGGGGGGGGAAGAGAGAGCGACTCGGGGGGGGAGAGCGAGCGACTGGGGGGCGGGGGGAGAGAGAGTGACTGGGGGGGGGAGGAGAGAGCGACTGGGGGCGGGGGAAGAGAGAGCGACTGGGGGGGGGGAAAGAGAACGACTGAGGGGG